>NW_026867904.1:0-91860 GCF_020745735.1 Hemiscyllium ocellatum
GAGTAACCACCGTAAGTATGTGATTATAGTCCTGCCCTTCTTTGCATAGGAACATTATGTAGGGCTCTGGTAATGTCTGTACTGAAAAGACCAGGCGGTATGGATTCAATTCTAAACTTCAACAGAGATGTGTCAAAGCACATCAGAGTTGATTAGAAATATCTAAGTGTCTACTGAATTGTTTTCAAACCAACATTTTATCAACTTGTATCTGTTGTTCATTGTAATGTTCACAATATCTTGAATTTATTTGCTTTCGTTCATGACTAAACTATGAATGTTATTATGCTGCTTCTAAGTACCTCTCAACTTTTAATAACTTTGCAGTCATAAAGATTCTACAGTGTAAATTACATTTAAGGTAAGGGGAAACGATTTAAAAGGGATCTGGGGGGCAACTTTTTTCACAAAGTGTGTTTTGGCTCACACGGAATGTGATGTGAGAGGAAAGGCGTTTAGCTGGTACAATTAAACATCTAAAAGACTTTTGGACAGTTACATGGATAGAAAACGTCCAGAAGGATATGGAACAAACACAGGAAATGGGGCTAGTTTAGTTTAGGGAACCTGGCCGGGCTGCCTGAATGGCCTGTTTCCGTGCTGTACCAAGCTAGCATTGTACAATTCAAACCTGACTGCGATGGGTAAAGGAGAGAACAAACGGGTGTGATTCGATTTTGCGTCTATAAAAAAGTGACATGAATTTTAAATAATTTTGTCACAAGAAATAGTTCACTCTTATTGTGATCAGAAATACAATGAATGTGAGCATTGAAGTCAAATATAATTAAAACAATTCAACTGTGTTTATATGGTTAAAATAAAAATTGATATTCACAATCATTGTGAGTTTGTACCCCGCCATATCTTCACATTACTTCATGTACTGAGCCATTATTGCATTTACTGAGCATAAATATACCCCCGACTGAACGGAACAATAATTAGATGTTAGCAACACTTAGATTTTTCAAAATCTATCAGTGCACCGTGAAGAAGGAGAAATTGATGTAATTTTATCCTGATCGATGATCCAACATTTGTGTCTGAATCAGGAAGAGAGTAAGGAGATAACCAAAGTGAATATCAGAGTGACCACAAGATACAGTCCATGACATTTGATAGAAAAAGGAATTTGCATAATTCCATGGTTATTGAACGTTAATAATTAATTCCCTCCGCAGCTACTGAAACAGTCCAAGTCCAAGTACAACAAGATCTGGACAATATCCAGGTTTGGGCTGACAAGGGCAAGTAACATACATTCCACACAAATGCAGGCAATGACCATCACGTATAAGAAATAATCTAACCACCATCCCTTGACATTCGCTGCCGTTGCCATCATTGAACATCCACGATCAACATCCTGGGAATAATCATTGATCAGAAACTGAATTGGTCTCAGCACATAAACACGGTGGCTACAAGAGTAATTCAACTGCTGTCTCCTGAAAGCCTGTCCAACATCTACCAGATACAACTCAGGAGTGTGATGGAATACTCCCCACTTGCCTGGATAGTGCTGCCCTAACAACACTCAAGAAACTTGATACCATACGAAACAAAGCAGCCCGCTTGATTGGCACAGCATCCACAAGTATCCACCCCCCCACCACCACTGATGCTCCGTAGCAGCAGTGTATACTATCTACAAGATGCACTGCAGGAAATCATAACCAGCACCTTTCAAACCCATGGCCACTTCCATCGAGAAGGACAAGAGCAGCAGCTAGATGGAAAGACAACTATCTTCAAGTTCCCCGATAAGGTACTAATCACCCTGAATTGGAAATATATAGCTGTTCCTTCACTGTCGCTGGGTCAAAAATCCTGGAAATCCCCACCCCAAGGTATTACATAGAACATAGAAAATACAGCACAGTACAGGCCCTTCGGCCCTTGATGTTGCGCCGACCAAAGCCTACCTAACCTACACTCGCCCCAATAACCTCCATATGCTTATCCAATGCCCGCTAAATGACCATAAAGAGGGAGAGTCCACCACTGCTACTGGCAGGGCATTCCTGAACTCACAACCCGCTGAGTAAAGAATCTACCCCTAACATCTGTCCTATACCTACCACCCCTTAATTTAAAGCTGTGTCCCCTAGTAACAGCTGACTCCATTAGCGGAAAAAAGTTCTCACTGTCAACCCTATCTAAACCCCTAATCATCTTGTACACCTCTATCAAATCTCCCCCTAAACCTTCTTTTCTCCAATGAGAACAGCCCAAGTGCCTCAGCCTTTCCTCACAGTTTTGTGCTGTATACCCACAGCAGGTAGAATGCAGCGGCTCAAGAAGACAGCTCACCACCAATTTTTCAAGGGCAACTAGGGACGGGCAATAAATGCTGGGCCCAGCCAGTGACAGCCACATCACATCAAATAAATATTATTATAATGTCTGCAAGATCAAAACAGCTCCACGCTGTCCTAGCTGCAATCTCTGCCCCTTATTGAAAAAGATAAAAGAATCTGACATTGCTCAACTTTCTCATCAAACCAAGTACAGTATTCACCCCAGCCCTCTCTTATATGAACCAGCAGCATTCCCACCACCAACCGTAGATCCTCTTAAAATATTTTGTCAGTAACTTTTAATTAACTGGTTACTACAATTACAATGCAATCTCTACAAACAGATTAAATACCTTTTATGCAACAACAAATTTTCTAACAACTTTTCTCGATCTCTGTCATTCTTTTTAGTTCGATGAGGTAGGGAGGGATGGAAACACGACAGTGATGTAAGATATATGTAATACAGTGAGACAGGGAAGCTAGTATGGCTCATGTTGACTCTTAGACCCCACACAGTGAAGCAACACATTCACTGCATAATAAACATAACATAACATTTCAACCCCACTCACACCCGGCGTGACAGAAATAAAATGTGGATCGGTTGGACAGGATAGGTTTGTTACAGTTAGAGTTTGGGAGAGTGAGGGGTGACATGACTGAAGTATCTAACATCCTGAAGGGTTTGAAAAGGTGGATGTGGAAAGGATGTTTCCACGTGTGGGTCATTCCTGAACTAGAGGGAACTGCTTTAAAATTGGGTTCAACCTTTCAGGACAGCGATGATGATATTTGTTTCCCATCAGAGGGCTGTGCAAATTTGGAACTCTCTGCCCAGAAGGTGGGCTCACTGAGTATTTTAAGACACAAATTGATAGATTCTTGTTAAGGGACGTTGGCGGAAGATGGAATACAAATCACAAACAGATCAGGCCTGGTCTTATTGAATGGTGGAGCAGGCTCGAGGGGGCCGAATGGTCACCTTCTGCTTCTCTCACACATGATCCCCGGACTGAGAGCTTTGTTTAAAATTCATTCACTGGGATGTAGGTGCCACTGGCTGAGGGCAGCATTATTCCCCAGAGGGCAAATAAGAGCCAACCACATTGCTGTGGGTCAGGAGTCACATGTAGGCCAGACCAGGTCAGGATGGCAGCTTCCTTCCCTAAAGGACACCAGTGATCCAGATGGGTTTTTCCTGACAATCGAGAATAATTTCATCAATAGACTCATAATTCTAGATGATTATTAAATTCAAGTTCCACATCTGCCGTGGTGGGATTCGAATGAGGGACCCCAGAATATTCACTGGGTCTCTGCATTAACAGTTCAGCAATGATACCACAGGACTGTTCCCGAGCTACAAAGGGGGGGAACCAAAACCTTGATCAAACTGGGAGAATTAAGGAGCGTTGAAGGGAATGGGGGAAGAGAATTACCAAGTTTAGGTTCAAGGCAACTGAAACTAAAGCCACCAACAGGGAGGAGAATTAAAAAAGAAACTCTCACACAGCTGGAATTGGATAAGTGCAGATACCCCAGGGAGGTGTGGAACTACACAGGGAGGACAGGGTGAAGGCACGGGTAGGTTTAAAAGCAGTGAACCAAATTTTGAAAATATCTTTCTGAACATAATATGGATCAGGTTAAAACTGAGATAGGTGTCTGACACAACTTGCTGCAAGGACACAGACAGTAGAATCTGAAGTGACCATGAGGTAATGGAGGTAGAATGTGGGAGACAAGCTGGGACTGTATTCGAATAGTCATGGTGAGAGGGAACAAATGCTGGATACAGGGTTTCAGCAGCTGACGGACTGACGCTGAGGTGAGCCATTGGAAACTGAGCAAGTGAGCACCATCTAATAGGACAGAGAAACTGATCCATCAGCCTGAAACTGACTGACCACGTGGCTGTCAGTGACTCCAACACAAGTGAATGGAAACATTGCTCAGAGCCTGTTTCTGTAACATTCTACACAACCAGGAAATAAAAAGCGAAGAATGAGCTGAAAACAAGGCCCTGCTCTGTTAGAGTCTAAACTATTCAATGTTCAGTTACTGAACGTTATTGATTCACAGAATATTCTAACCTGCACAATCACAGTAAAAGGGGAAAAGTAAACAACATTCTTGGTAAAGACATAATGAAACAACTGCTTGTATAAAACAGCTGAGAACAAAGGGGCTGAAACCTCCACAAACTGACAAACACAGATACCATCGGTTTATAGATAGACAATGAAATTCTCAGAAAAACCCTTCCCTGCCTATGGTGTGTGAACTGCCACTTATTTCCTTTGAAAAGAGTCTCTGTTTCCCCTCAGAAAAGCAGGTGTGTCGCACACTTACAGACTGACTTACAGACAAAGGAAACCTGATCTGAGACTCGCAGGTTAATGAAGCTATTAGTGACAGCCCATTGCACACAACAAGAGCTTAGACCACAACAGATTCTAGTGAAACCAACAATGCAATGGAAAAGGTGAATTAGTCTTTATAATCATGCAGCCTCTCTCAATCAAATAATCCTAGTCAACTTCCAAACATTTTAAAACTATTAATACCAATGTATACATATTTATTTCCTTCCCTAATTTCCTCTAAAAAATATATCTAATTATTGTCTTCAAAGTACATTTTAAATGGTCAATTCATAATCACAATTCATTTCCAATTATTCTTAGAGCAAAACAACTTGCAAACTAAAATAGTTTTCATGTCAGTAATGACACTGGAAACTTTGTTATGTAGTTTAACCATATTTCCAAATATAGTTTTGGTTTATTATTGCAGTGAAGCTAAAATTAAAGTCTATTGATTTTCTCTGATATCCTTCCATTATTTTATTCCCTAATAACAATGCCCATGGTGTAATGGGTGACAAGCATTAAAATAAAATTGAATTTTCAATGCAAGAACTGGTACAAATGATCACATATTATCCAGTTCATTCATTGTCGTTGATGTTAAGAGTTATTTTCCCTGTGTGATCAAGTTAAATTCACTTAAATAATCACAGTACAATTCTCACCTCTATAGATCTGTAAAGTGAATGTCAAGTTATAAATATTTCAAGTAAAACCAAATTCACATTTTGTTCTGTTTTATTCCAGGAACGATGGAATGTGTTACATTATTATGGGAAACAGGAACAAGTGAAGGTGGTGACTCTCAGACGTGAGGCCTTAAAGCTAAAGGCCAGCTGGTAGTTACAGTGGGGGATGTACCTACTGCCCCCGCTCTCCTCAGAAGGCAGTGAGGATGGTGACACTGGGTAGAACAGGTTAGATGATGAAGCGCCCACGTATCAACAGAGGGACGGCAATGGGTGGGATGACCCACCGCCCTGTAATCCCAGAAGGCCGTGTCCATGGCACTGCTGGGCATCAAAGCTCAACGTGGCTAGACAGTAGGGAGCAACAAAAGGAACTGACAGAAACCAAACCTGAACTGTTTACCCGGCTGAACGACAGGTGTTGGTGAATGAACACCCAGCCTGATAGAGAAAATGGTAATAATGGGCCTTATTGAGACAATATGGATGAAGTAGTTGAGGTACACAGTCTCACCGAAGATGGTGTCAGCCAAGATCTCTCAGGCCAAGATTTCCTGATGTGTACAGCAGAAACTGTCCCTGCAATGTGAGGGTGGGGGTGTGAGCCGGTCCCCCCCCCCAACCCCAGTGCACAGCCGATCAGTACCTCCAGGCATTTACAGATATTACAGGGACACACTGGGGAGGAGACAGGCTGAATGGTCTAAAATAACCTTGGTGTCTCAGGGACCTAAGGGTAATATCGAGGATCATACAGAGAGGAAGCCTGAGGTGTGTAAGGAACACGGGGGATTACCAAACCCCAAACTGTGATGATGAAATAGGTTTGATGTGTTTAAAAGATGACATGGGACCCTATTTAACTGTAATTATAAACATGGGACTCCCAGTGGGAGATAATTCTAACCACCTTCTGAATTGGGTCATGAGAGCTGAGGCAAACGCAGAAACACAGAGGAATAGCTTCAGTACAGGGGGGGAACCAGACCCACAATGGTACAAGGGAAGCAGGAAATGGCACATAGCCAAGGAACGTAGGCAGAGAGAGGGAGGTAGATGTTCACATTGTGTGGCCTGTGTTCACGTAGGCACATGCATAGCTTATGAATATTTATTGATGCTGTGTTTGCTGTATTAATAAATATTAATACAGGAGCAGCTATATCAGTTACCGATATGGATTTGCTCCCACCCTGTCAATTACTAAAATGAGAGCAGTTGGAGAGGGAATCGAGGAAGCTGGATGAAATAAACCGATGCAGATCACCGATATGGCAAAATATACTCAGATATGGGAGTGTGAAACTGAGGAAGGGAACATTCTGGGAGTAGCCATTTTAGAACAGTTAGGAGCAACTAGTGATGTAGAAACCCGAACTGTAATATTGGAACAACCTGGCCAGGCCCGGGACAGGAAGCAAAGGAGAGGCGACATCTCCAGGGTAGATACCTTGCAGAGAGACTGGAACAGTCAGAGAATCTGGGGAGTTATAGCTAGGACCCAAACAGCAGTGTGGGGAACTCAAACAGGAATGTGCGTTATTATCTGTAGATCCTGTAAAGATCGAGGCCCTCTCACTCCCCACACAAACAGGATCCCATTAAAGCTGGGGCTGAGGAGGCAGTCATTGTGACAGTAACAGATTGAGAGAAGCAGGGAACAGTCAGACCGACAGTATCCCAGACTAATTCACTGAATCCAGACGGCTCATCCCATCTCACTATTGATTATACCTCCCTCAGTAAATCCGCCACTAAAGAGTATCCTACAGTAGCGAACCACACCACTGTATTTAATGGATTGAAATCGCAACAGGATATAGTCTCAGCCCTTGATATTGTGAATGGGTTCTGGTCCATAATGGCAGAATAAACTGATGTTTACTATCAAAGGAAAACAGTACACCTGGATCCAGTTATCTCAGGGATCCAATAATATTCCAGTATATCCCACCGATATATGGCTGATGGAGTTAGTCTTTTTAATCTTACCAACACCTCATTACCTCAGTTGGTGAGAAAGAACATATCCAAATATTAAACATAGTATTGTGTCAGTTCAGGCAGGCCGGGCTTAAAATTACCCACAGAGAGTGCAACTGGGAAGGTAAGTAGAGGCGTACCTGGGACATCATATCAGGGAGATCATATCAGGAAGGCAGAGGGGATAATCCCATTGGAACGAAAGGCCATGATTTTAAAACTATCCATCTGCACATCGCGAAGGGGTAAGGCAAACTTTAGATTGTTTAATTATTGGAGGCCTTTTGTGGAGGCCAGAATTGGCAGAACCATCACAAGCCCTGACAGAAGCACTGGCATTAGCCAGGGGTCAGGGAGTCAGCATATTCACAGACAGTCAGCATGCCTTTGGTATCGTTCATGACCATGTGTTGGTCTGGGCTCGGTGAGGGTACATCACCTTGTCTGGGGACCACATAGAGCATGAGGAACCCGTCAGAGAGTTAGTGGAAGCAGCTGACTTTCCCAGTGAAGCAGCAATAATGAAGATTAGAGCTCACAGGGAAGTAGAAACCCCACACCAACGGGGCAGTGAGTATGGGGCTAAGGCAGGTAAAATACTGACTGAAACAGTGCAGACATTTGAGGAGATGGCAGTGGCAGGAGCTGCAGAAGTGAGAGAGTAAGGTTGAAAGATATTCCCAGAAACAGTCCCACAACAGGAGAAACAGGAATAGGAAAAGGGTGGGGCAGTAATAGGACAAGACAGAGTCTGGATGATCCAGCAGTGCCACCACACTGTAAAAGACAAACATTATTAAAAACATATCATGGGTCAGCCCATATTGGGCAGGATACAATGCAATATCAGATGCTCCGCTACAGGGGGAGGCCTGGACAGGGAGAGATACAGCAGCTTTTTGTTGAAGGGGTGTAGTTTTGTACACGCTATATGAGCCAGGGAAAGCAATCAGGATAAAATGGAGGCACAGCAGGGACCTAGGGACCCATGGGAACAATTACAGATTTTACATACACCCCCATCCCAATCTCAGGGAAGGAAATCCTGCTGGGTCTTAATAAACCGGTTTACGCAGTGGGTGGAAGCATTCCACTGCAGATTCTGACCAAGGGACACATGTTACAGGGAACGTAGTTAAACAGCTCTGTGGCCTGTTTGGTACTGAACAGAAACCCCATCTCCCATCCCACCCCCAGAGCTCAGGGACAGCAGAAGGAATGAAGCAGACACTGAAAGCTAGTCTGACTAAGGCCCTCCCAGAGACAGGCAGAGATGGGTTAGAGTACTCCCCACCATCCTAATTAAATTACCATCAACTCCAGCAAAGGGAACAAGGCAGTCCCCCTTTGAATTAGTGACCAGACGGACTACGCAGGTGCCACAGGGTGTGGCAGTGGGAGTGCCCGAGATGTCCAATGGCAAGGATAGCGTTAAACAATTCTTGAATGAACTGGCAAAGCAACTGCATGAGCTGAGATGGGAAGTTGCAGAGGGACAGCGAATCAGAAACTGGGAAAGGGAGCACAGAAATATCCGAGTTGACATTCCAAACCCAGGAGATCAGGTTGGGAGAAAATATTACCGGAAAGCATGAAGGAAACCCAGCCTTACTTGGCTGGGGAAGCCACAGAGTTCTCGAGAGGGAACTCTCCCATCATGCTTAAGTAAGGAGCGCTGAATAAAGGTCACCACGCTGCTAAACTCAGGCTCCTCTTTGATACTTCTCCCAGCAACAGTTGTGCAGGGGCATGTTGCTGTCTGGAGGTCTGTGGCCAGTGCCTCTGTTCCACAAGGATCAGAACTGGGACATCTGTTGTTTGCAACATATATCAGTGATTAGCAAGAAAATGTAAACAACTGAATTAGCAAGTTTGTAGATGGTACAATTGATGAAGCTGTGAACAGTGAAGAATGTTGTCAAAGGATACAACAAGAAAGATGAGTGAGAAGGTTATACGGAGAAATTACAGATAGATCTGATTTGGACAAATGTGTGGTGATGCCTTTTGGGAGGCACATTGCAAGAGGAATGTACACACTAAACGGAAGGGCCCTGAGCAGCATTGATGTACAGAGGGATCTTCAGGTGCATGTTCACAGCTCCCTGAAAGTGGTGAAGGAGGTGGATGGCAGGCTTGCCTTCTTCTGTCAGGGGAGTGAATATAAAACTGTAATTAGGCCACCTTTGGGGTATTGTGTGCCGTTTTGATCACCACATAAGGAGGGTGTGGAGGCTTTGGAGAGGTTGAAAACAGGTTTACCAGGATGTTGTCTGGATTGGGAGAGGTTGGAACATCTTGGGTTGTTGTCACTAGAAAGTCAGTGGCTGCGGGGTGACCCAAGAGGCACAGAGTGAATAATCTGACTCTTTTTCCAAGGTGGAAACGACAAATTCTAGAGGCCATAGGTTTAAGGGGAGAGGGGGGACGTTTAAAGGAAATGAAAACCAAAACAACTGCAGATGCTGTAAACCAGAAACAAAAACATTTTTGTGAAAAGTTCAGCAGGTCTAGCAGCATCTGTGAAGAGAAATCAGCGATAACGTTTCTGAGGAAGGGTGACCAGACCCGAAACATTAACTGATTTTTCTTCACAGATGCTGCATGACCTGCTGAGCATTTCCAACAACATCTGTGCAAGTTCAAAGGGAGGTTGTATCAGGCAAGTTTCTCATGCAGAAGGTGGTCAGTGACTAGAATGTACTTGCCTGAGAGATGGTAAAAGCAGGAACAATCACAATGTTTATGAGGCATTTGGGCAGACACATAAGCAGGCATGGGTTGGCAGGGATATGGATCATATACAGGGAGATGGAATTAGTTTGGAATGGCATCATGATCTGTACAGACATAGTGGGCCGATTATCGCAGTGCTGTCCGGTTCTGTTTTCCGGGGGGTAGAATGTATGGAGTGAGAGATAATATTTTGAGTGGAATATGTCTCTTCTTCAGAATACATAGGAAGTTGATGCATTTTGAGAGAAGCAATGTAGAAAGGGAATATATATTTGATTGGAACAGACACAGGGAGCAGGACAGCAGGATGGGGGACAATGTGTACAAATCATTAAAGGAGAGAGAACATAAAGTGTTTTGAGTAAACGTATAGGATACTGGGCTTCATTAATAGAGCGAATGATAACAAACTCATGGAAAAGATGCTGACCATTGACAAAGCTCTAGTTAGGTCACAATCAATCATTGCATCCAATTCTGATCAACAGATTCCTGGTCAGAATGGGGAAGTTAAAATACCACAGAGGGGCCAGTTCCATACTTTGCTTTCTTTCAGGATGCATTGGCGACTCAAGGGTTAAACATTCTCCTGCCAAAGGACTTACTGCTGCATTGTAAGAGTACGAGGCCTGTACTCTTACAATACAGACAGAACACCTCAGTAGGGGGAGGCGGACTGTACCTTCGAAATAGAACATATTGCAGCCACACGTGGATTCCCCTGTAACCCCAGACAGAGGGATTTGTCCTTTCCAGACAAGACTGAGAGCCCTGGGCACAACCCTGTGAAACTGCCTCCCGCTCCCATTGTCTTACCTCCCCTCCATATTAGCATAGGTAACTGAATTCCCCATTTACTGAAGGAAGAACCCTTCTGCCTTAATCTCTTCCCATCAACACATAATCATGAGCAATACGATAATCAGTTTCTGTAATCCATTCACACTTTATCACAGGACGTCACCATTCATCAAGCTTTGTAAGGTCATAATCACCTACTTTAAACTATGTAATGGCAATCGCCCATGTGACTGATATGTCTTTGTCTAATTCCTATTAAATATACTGTCTCTATGGGTAAGGCAGAGATTCATGAAGAACAGTCTCTGCAAGTAGACACTCAGCTACTTTAGAGACACTTTGAAACTCTCGCTGGCTGCACAATAATAAAGCTACTGCTGTTGTGCAGAAAACTTGTCTCGTCTGGATTTGTGGAACAAAATAAGCACCAACAATGAAGGATATGAGTGATCTTCAGAGTGTGGAGTACAGATTACTGGAGAGGTTCACGATGAAGAAAATGCAGTCACTGAATTGATTTGAAGAAATTTGTATTTTCTTTGAAGTAAACAAGTTGAATATATTTTTGATAGAGCTGTATAAGATTATAACATGTCTAGGTATAGCAGTCAAAAATATCTGTATTCGATAGGTGATCGCACAAGAATTAAGATCAGATGTAAAGTTTTGATACAGCGGGAGATGAGCAAGTGTTTCTGCTGACTGTATTGTTTGGAAATATGCAGAACATGCTGCCTATTATGGTGGTGCAAGCAGAGAAGATGAATGATTGATAAAAACAAATAGATCAGATCCGAGGGAAATAAAATTGCAGAGTTTGTGTGGACGTATGGGGAATGAGAATATGGGATTCTGCTACAGTGCGCCAGCTTGGATTTGATGGGCCTCTCTCTGTGCTATAATGCATTTTATGTGGACTTGCTTTACTTGCTCTGGTCACCGATTAAATTGTCATTGAGGTAAATCTGCTCAGTGTTCCTACTCAGTCTAACACAGGCTGTCCTTCCTCAGCAGGAGATAATGTTTTACTGCTTTATACTGGGTTCTGGGAGGGGGAGGGGTGGTGGGTGGGGTGCGTAATGGTGTGTATAACAGTCTGCCAGCACTTATCTGAAATCAAAACACTAGTGCAGCCACACTAGGGACAGACTCTGGAAATGTGGGGAATGCCAGAAGGGAATTCTTTACCCATTCCCATCTGGAAACGGGCCAAACCAGACAGTGTGAGGAGAAGCTGTACACCTGCTCTGTGTGTGTGTGTGTGTGGGGGGGGGGGGGGGAGGGGGGGGGGGTTGAGAGGAGGGGAAGGGATTCACTCAGGCATCCATCCTGCTGAGACACCAATGAATTTACTTATAACCACAAGTTGAAGGACTTTTTTTTTCTCTTTTCACACCAAGTAATGAACAATGGTATTGCCAGTCCATAAATTTTTTGCATATACAGAACTTAGCTTTGGAAATGTTCACAGCAGTGTTGAACATGTACAGATTCACACTGGGTAGAGACTTTTATTTTCCTTTATTCATTCACAGGATGAAGGTATCGCTGGCCCGGCAGCATTTCCTGCCCATCCCTAATTGCCCAGAGGGCAGGTATGAATCAACCCCATTGCTGTTTATATTGATATTAATGAACATGAATGTCAGACTAGATTAATTATCATCAAACTCAAATCCATTTGATATTCATATATTTACAATTAGTTTTCAATTCACCAAATGTAGCTGAAGGGAGTAATCTTCAAGTGATTCTAACAGAGAAGATACCTGAATACTTGTTCAGCAAATTAAAGCCTGTTGTGTTTAGATAGTAATAATTTTAAAAGGTGACTTGAGAATAATGGAAGAAGTTGATTGTTGAGTAACTGATAATCTTGTTTTAATCTGGAGTTAATTTAGGATTAGTTAGCAAAAGGGAGTAATCTTCAAGTGATTCTAACAGAGAAGATACCTGAATACTTGTTCAGCAAATTAAAGCCTGTTGTGTTTAGATAGTAATAATTTTAAAAAGGTGACTTGAGAATAATGGAAGAAGTTGATTGTTGAGTAACTGATAATCTTGTTTTAATCTGGAGTTAATTTAGGATTAGTTAGCAAATGGTAGGGAATCCCAGCCCCATGAAGTGCATATCCAGTTCCATGTGGGAAAACCAGGACACTTCTTGTATCAGCGACAACTACAAGAACACGGAGGTGACACTGGAAATGTCAGGAACACGAGTTAATCCATGGTTAAAGTACTACACTCACTCCTCGTCCCCACGTTGATGTGTTCTCACCAGAGAGGGTACAGAGGAGATTGATCAGTATGTTTCCATTATTGGAGAATGTCTGCTCTGAGGAAAGGTTGGATAAGTTGGGGATGTTTTCCGAGGAGGATGAGCTGAGATTTAATTTAAGTGATAAGATGCTGAGGAATCCAGATCGAGTGAATAGGAAGGAGCTATTCATAACAGAGAGGTCAGAAACTGGAGGTTTTAGATTGAAACTAATTCTCAGAAAGAAGGGGAGTGGATGGTGGTGGGCAGGAACTCACTGATGGGGTGGTAGAGGCAGTAGCCAACATCACGTTAGAATAAAAGGACATGGATGTAACTGAAACCCTGGAACATGCAGGGCTATGGACTAAAGTCTGCAGAATGGGATCATTGTGATTTATTTGACATTTCTCCAGAATATTAAACTCAAGTCCAATTTGAGAATTTATGAATATCATCCGACCTGAATTCCAAACGTCAGACTAAATTTGTCAGTAAGTTCCAGCACAGATCGAGGCTACTTGGTCCATCCTGTATGTGTTGGCTGTAATAGAACGATCCAGGCCTTACAGCGTTCTGTACTCACCAATGACAGCAACAATTTCAGACTGTGTACTCTGCCCTCTATGTTGATATAATCTGTTTGTTTTTCAATGTATTTCTTTGACAGCTGCTCAACTTGTTTCCTTGTTTCGTTCCCAGCCCTAACTCCATTCCCCGTGGCCTTGAGGGACTACCATTTCTGCTGTTTAATCTCTCCTGTCTTCCCCCGAGTGACAGGCTGTCTTTTTGTCCTTGTCTCACCCCCACCTTGCTCACAACCTGTTACATTTCTGATTGTTCCCAGACCTCTGTAACTTTCACTGCGCCCCCTGGGTCAATGGCACGAGTTTTGAATTTTCTTCCTCATGAGATAATCAGAAATCTTTCTGGTTGCAGTTTCCCCCAGATTTTATTTTGGAAAAAAAAAGAGCATTTGTGTCAGAGTCAAGTGTTTGTGAGCCTTCATCCACAATCCTGAGCACTTAGACATAATATGTGACCCTCCCACAGATGTGCAGGTTTGATGGATTGGCCGTGCTAACATGGCCTGTAGTGTGTAGGTTAGGTGGGTTGGTTTAGCCATGCTAAATGTGGGGTTATGGAGGTAGGGCCATTGCAAATTCGATGGATCGAATTAGTCTCTTTCTGCGCCTCAGGGATTCTGTGATTCTAACTAGTTGTGATTGTCGACACGTTTTCCTCATGCCAGGTTCATTCAGCTCAGGTACACATGCTGCCTTGGTGTTTCTGTTGGTTCTCACTCAATCCTTTCCTTCTGTTTTACAGCAATTTCACACTGTATGTGAGGGTGAGAATGAATTTGTAAATACAAATACTCCAACCGAAACCCGCACAGCTCAGGACCTGTTTCTGCTGCTGATGTCACTCACAGGGAACAGGAAAATAAAGGTTCAGTCATATATCTTACAAGGACACAGAGGTTACAATCACCAGGAATGGCTACACAGCTTAAAACTCTTTTCTCAAGAAATAAAGGACGCTGGAGAGACCCAAAGTAGGAAGCTTTGTGTCTGTATTTTCAGAGATTTGAGGTTGAAATCATTGGGTTTGAAGCATGTTTCATTGCCCCAGGTCATCAAAGCTGCTATTTAAATGTGCCTCTTTCTTTCTGTCCTTTTGTCTGAGTTAACAATCAGATGGATAGGTCAGTCAGTGTCTGTGTTTTCCCAAATCCCTGATTGAATCCGTCTCCCCCAACAAACTCAGGTGCCTCACCACACTCTGTGTCAGGGAGAAACTCTGCCCTTACAATGAGAACTGTCTTTGCTGTCACATCTCCTCGTGCTTCCGCCTAATCCCCACTTCCCTTCATTAAATCCCAGCTGCCTCTAGCCCACCCACATGAGCATGTTGAAGAGCATGACAGGAGAATGGATTGAAACCGAGAGTTCAATAGCCAGGATGAAATAGGAAGAAGGAAATAAATGGGGTTTTTGGATTCCAGGGGATACAGACTCCTGGATTAGTCCTTGTGGGCATTCCCGCAGTAATATGAGACAGCATTCCATAATGACAGTTAAACCCGGGAGGCAGGAGAGGGAGCTACTGAACATTAACAGGTTTAGTTCAAACACAGGAAGTTTGTTCAGACAGTAACAGTGTGTTAGACATGGAGGTGAAGTGAGCAGTGAGGGAAATGTTACCACAAGCTGCAGATGGACAACTTTCATTGGAACAGGAGGAGGCCATTCAGCCCCTCAACCCTGCTCTTCCATTCAATAGATCTTGGATAATTTGTGGCCTAACTTGCAATTTTCAAAACTCTCCAAACTCATCAATAAACTCCTCTGCAACACACAAGATGAATATTGAAAAAACTAACCATCTGCAAATGCTGGGAAATCGGAAACAAAACCAGACAGTGCTGGAAATTTTCAGGAGGTCTGGCAGCATCTGTGGAGAGTGAACCTTTGGGTCCAGTGACCGGTCAGGTGACCAGCTGCAGCTGACCATTCTGCCTGTTCTGTAACACTCTCTGGAACAGGTTCTGGTGCGGAGGGGGGGGGGGGGTGGTGAGATTGTCAATAATAACTGAGAAAACAGGAGGACAGGCTCAATCAGAATAAAATCCATTTTGGTCTTTCAGTTTTAATTCAACTGCAAACATTATTATTTCTGAAATAGGATCATAGGCCAGAAAACAACTCTTCATGTCATTGGATCTGGGAAACTGTGTTAATTCTGACCTAGTCCAGCCGACATGTGAGTCCAGACCCTGAATAATGGGGTTGACTCTGAACCATTTCCTGGGCAGTTAGAATGGATGACAAATGCTGCCCCAGCAAGTGATGCCGTGATCCCATGAACAAACAAAACAAATCCAATCGCTGTGGTTAGTTGTGAACTCGCTGGTGTTATTGGAAGGTTTATGGGGTAAAGGGAGAAGAATGGCATTCAGTGAGGTGATCCTTTGGAGAGCTGATGAGCCAATCAGCCTCCTTTTGTACAGTAACAATTCTGTGAATAATTAATTCTGAGCCCTCTAAGGAAATATCAGAGCAGGGTTTGTAAAGAGGTCAGATTGAATGAGTGTCTTGGTGAACACAAGTGAGGCACAGGTACAGAGAGGCTTTCGGATGGATTAAATTAAATTTTATACATTTGAACAGTCAGGAACATTACAGCAGTTAAAAATTGGAGTGATCAAGAGAGTGGAATTAGAGCAGCAAATAAATCTTCAACATCGATGCAGCTAAAGGGGATGTTGGGTAAAGATACTGTAGTTAGTGCTTATTTCATTCCAGGCACACCAGCCAGGGAGCACTTCCTTCCTGTATCTATCCTCTTGAGCTCTTGAAGATTTTTGTTCATTTGAAGTGTTTCATGTTTAGTTAGTCCAGAGAAGACAGCTTCAAGCTCCTCAATCTCTCCTGCCAGGGCAATGCTGCTGTTAGAATTCAATTCACTGGGGCATGTTACTGGCTGCTTCATGGACTGGAACTTGCAATTGAGACTGTAAGGTAACTGTATAAAATACCTTCAATGGTATTGCCAGTCGTGAGTGGTTTTAGGAAAATGACCTTGACTTACGGGCATTGAGTGCCAGAGCACTTCCTGTTGTGGGGCATCCTGTTTAGATACAATCTATTGATAACTATTAGAACTGACTAGCACTGGCTCTGTCAAAGTGGTCAGAGCATTATGGCTGTCATTGAAGCTGGTAACAAACTTCCCATGGGGTAAAAATCGTAAATGATAGAGTAGGCACGAGGTCTGATGACACTGTTGGAGTATTGATGTTGTTGTTAATCACATTAACTTGACAGGAGTTGACTAAATTCATATTGTCTCTTTCTGAATCTCAGGATGTCTCTCTGGGCAATGAGTCTCCACAAACAGCAATGAGCCGGGGTCATTTATTTTGATTTAAATTGCTCTATAGCACTGCTGCTTCACAGCACCAGGTACAAGGTTGGAGTCCAGCCTTGGTCAACAGCCTGTGTAGAGTCTGCACATTCTCCCCAGGCTAGTGTGGGTCCACTTCAGGTGCTCTGGTTTCCTCCCACAGTCCAAAGATTTGTGGGTTAGGTGGATCAGTCATGGTAAATTGTCCACAGTGTCCAGGATTGTGCAGACTTGGTGGATCAGCCATGGCAAATGCAGTGTTACAGGGGTGGAGTGCTCCAGATGGGATGCTGTTTGGATAGTTTGTGGGATTTGATGGGCCAATGCTCTCCTTCCACACTGTCGGGATTCTATTATATGATTGTGGATAAAGTCGACACAACAGGGTGTCCTTGGAGAAGGAGCATGTAATGCATCTCAATTTTCCCAATGTCTTTAGATAGAGGTGGGTACCGCAGTGGATACAGTGCTTTATCTCCATCGCTGCCCCCTCACCCCCAACTCTACTTTGATTTGGTCTCTTCCCACTTTGTCATTTGTAATGGTTTGCTTTGCCTGTAAGGGGCGTTGTTTATAAATATTCAATTGGTTACATGGGTGGTTTACTGCTGGTGATTATATGGGAACCAAAATGGTGTAATGGAGGGTGTTGATGTTGATGGTGGGAAGGTTGCTCAGCTGTGTGAGATAACACATCTGGGTCAGAGAAATGGGGAATAAAGAACACTTCACAGCTCACATAACCAGAACTGAAAAGCAGTTAAATCAAACCAAAGGTTCAGACAGGGAGGGAGTATTTCCCTGGAGCTTGAGTAACTGGAAAGTGATGGTGTCCAGGAATAGACAGGATTTGTTTTACAGGGCGTTGAAATTTTAAAAACTGTTACATTCAGATAGTTTCATTTCTTTTAGTTTTATTTATTGTGGAATAAATAGCTACAATATTTTAAAAGCAAATTTACAAACCTTGTGTTAAAGATAAATGTTAAATAAAATCCATCAAACCATCCCTCACTGAAAACTGTTGTGGAAGTGCAATCTCCTGGACAATCCCTGCCCACTCCTTCCTTCCCGGGCTCCATGGCTATATACATACCTGGGAGATAGCAGCAGGAGGAGACCATTCAGCCTTTCAATCCTGCTCCACCATTCAATGGGAAACAGCAGACCATCCAGCTCAGTCTCCTGTTCCTGCTGGGTTCCAATCCCCTTTCATGACATTACCTTGAAGAACTATATCCAAGTCCTCCTTTGGTTTCACTGCCTTTTGTTCCAGTGATGTTGCGGTGTTACTGTGTGGGTGTAGGCAGGGGTAATGTGATGGTGCTGCCTCCTGGGGGATGCACTCAGCATCCCTCATCATCCTGCAGTAACATCAACTGGGGTTCAGCAACTAGAGATAGAAACCATTTCCAGGATATGGGCATCACTGGCTCAGCCAGCATTTATTCCCCATCTCTAGTTACCCTTGAGAAGATGGTAGTGAGCTGCTGTCTTGAACCATTCACAGTCCATTTGGCGCAGAGAGACAAACAATGTTGGGAAGGAGAGTGTTGCTGGATTTTGGCCAAGTTATTCTCTATCTTTGGTTCTTCAAATGCTGGTTAACTTAATCACAATCTGCACATGAGTTTGAGATTTCAGGCTGTGAATCTTCACCATTGAGCACCCTGAATAAACAAATATGTACAGATTAGAAATTCAGGGCAGACAATTCTAGTTTCTCTATAATATCTTTTTTCCCCTTTCTTCCGCAAAAGCTGTAACGCTCCAGCCCACTTACTCTCTCCCACCATTCTGCCTCTGCTGTCCCTAATGTACACCCTCCCCATTCTCATGGAGTTACTGATAAACAGACCCATGCCACCACTTCCCGTCCCTGGTTAGACTCTGCACCCTTTCTGGGTTCACTTCCTTTCCCTTCAGTTACTGCAAGTCAATGTAACAGCAGAATGAAACAAAAGGAAACAGAAATCGTGGTAGCAGATCCTGGACAGAAGAGGAACCTTCAGTCTGGGAGAATGGTTCAGATCCTTCTGTTTCCCATTGGTCGATGCCCAGCATTATGACAAGTTGGGGATGGAACTTGGGCCCATGTGGGTGTGGTGACCCTTTGAACCCCCAACCTGTCAATACTACAAGCGGATTTCTTCCTCCTCCAGCCAATCACAATGTCAAATGCTTTCCGCTAATTACCCCAGAGCACATGCTCCAAAATCTTCCCATATTCTGTACATGTGCAGTTCTGGGCTTCCCCTCACACGCGTAGTCCCTGCCTCAGGGATTGTGGGAGTTGTAGCCCCCATGAAGCCACTGGAGACATGTTTCTGGATAGTGAATGAAAAGTGTGGGCTGGAGGTTGGATCCCCATTCATACACACAGGACACATGGACTGTCACTGGATTTTACTGAGACATCCGCTTCCACAACCTGATTTCTGACGTAAGGAACATAGATTGCGGGGTGGGGTGGTTAATAAGGGGTAGCAGATTTTAAGCAGATGTAGCTGAGTGGTTAGCACTGCTGCCTCACAGCGTCAGGGACCCGGGTTTTATTTCAGCCAGATGCGACTGTCTGGAGTTTACACATTCTCACCATGTCTGTGTGGGTTTCCTAGGGTGCTCGAGCTTCCTCCCACAGTCCAAAGATGTGCAGGTTAGGTGGATTGCCTATGCTAAATTGCCCACAGTGTCCATGTATGTGCCAGTTAGGCCATTAGCCATGGGAAATGCAGGGTTACAGGGACAGGGTGGGTCTGAATGGGATGCTCATCATAGGTTGGTGTGGATTTGCTGGATGAATAACCTGTTTCTGCACTGTAGGGACTCTATTCTATTCTCATGAAGAAGAATGTACCTATCTCAATGTATTGTGAATCTGTGGAATTCCCTATTCAAAATACGGTGGATACCAGGACAATGAGCAGATTTAATGAAGAGATACAGATGTTGAATTTGTAATGAGATGAAGGGAGAGAGAGAGCAGGCGGGAAAACCCAGCTGAGACCGAGGTGAGCTCAATCATCACCGTATTAAATGGTGGGGCTGGTTCGAAGGGCTGCATTGCCTCTCCTGTGCCCAGTGCTCATCTTCTTACGGTAATAACTGGAAAGCTGAATCCAAAACTCACCACCTTCACCAAAGGAGATTTTGGAAAAAGCAGGATAGTCAGGTGGATTAGCGTTCCAAACCTAGATAGTGAGGAAGCAAGTGGGAGATAATGATTTTGCAATTTTAAACTCAGGGGAGACAGTGATTTATGGTTTTTAGACTGTGTAGTACATTCACACCGTCCAGAATACTCTGTTGTGAATATCTATCCTATACTTTACTACATATCTAAGGTCTTTGACAATGAAACGCAAAGTACCCAGGAAACTTCGCCTCACCTCGTAATCTGATAAAAGACTTCTGATAAATCTGGTTGAACTTAGAACACAGCTGGAAAGCTGGAAGATTAGATCCAATCCCAAGATCCTGTGCTTAAACAAAGGAGACTACAATAGGTTGAGACAGGAGCTGGCTAATGTAGACTGGAAGCAAAGACTTTAGGGTGGGAAAGTTGACGGACAGTGGGGGAATACCAAAGCAATTTTTCGAAGTGCTCAGAAAAAGTATAATCTGCCATGAGTGGCTCAGGAAATAAGGGAGTCTATCAAATTGAAATAGAAGGCAAACAAATTGGCAACGACCACGAAGAAACTAGGAGAAGAGAAAAAAACTTTAACAATCAACAGAAAGCTAGATGGGACTGGGGGAGAAAAGTGATGAGTAGCTATCCTCAGGGCCAGAATAGCAGTTTACACTGCTAGAGGGGAACCTATTGTGTGGGGAACATATGGCCTCTGTAATTGTAACTGTGACCATAGAGATAATCCTGATCAAGTTAAAAATCACAGCACACTCCAAAAGCTTGTACTTCCAAATAAACCTGTTGGATTATAACCTGGTGATGTGTGATTTATAACTTTGTCTACCCCATCCCAACACCGGCTCCTCCATATCAGAATCCTGATAGGCAACCCCACTGAAACTGAAGCGCCTGTCAGATACTTGAGGGAGCCACAGGGGTGTGGGGGGAGGGGTGTATGTTTTAACCACAAATGCTAAACTGAACTAGACTTTCTAACTGACCGTTGCCATGGAGAAAATACTGAGAGACAGTCTCTATTCAAAGTCCCAAACCACAAAGGTATAAGAATGGGAGCCGTACACCGGACAGATGGGGAGTTACCTGATGCGGCCTGGAGGTGTTTTGCATGTACACTATCCAAGTAACTGCCATGTCTCATCAATAAAAACTCAAAGAAGACCTCGCAGGGTTCTGTACCTAATTATTGCTATCCAGCAGGGTTCAGGAATATGAGTACACAGCAGTCAGTCTTCACAGTGGAGGATATGAAGAACATGCCAGTAATTGATAAGGAGACTGAGGAAGGGGAGGACCTAGAAATAACCATTATCATGAAAGTGTTACAGCTGGGCAAGCTAATGGAGCTAAATGTACACAAGTCTCATTACCCTGATGGAATACATCCCAGGATACCAACAGTGTTAGTGGGAGAAATAGCATCCTGCAGCAGAGACAGGCCCTTTGGCCCAAACTGGGCCATGCTGACCAGAATGTCCATCCACACTGACCCCATTTCCCTGCACTTGGCTCATCTGCTTCTGACCCTTTCCTATCCATGTATTTGTCCAAATGTCTTTTACCTGTTATGAGAGTGTACCCACCACAACCACTTCCACTGGCAGCTCATTCCATATACATATCACCCTCTGTGTAAAACAGTTGCCCCTCAGCTTCCCTTTTATTCTTTCCCCTCTAACCTTCAACTGATGCCCTCCAGTCCTTGATTCCCTGGGAAAAAACACAGTGCATTCACCTCATCCATGCCCCTCATGTTCTTATACACTTCTAGAACAGTCCCCCTTCAGTTTCCTCTGCTCTAAACAATAAAATCCTAGCTTGTCCAACCTCTCCCTATAACTCAAACCCTGACAACATCCTTGTAAATTGTTCTGCACTTTTTACACTTTAATAACTGAAACCTACACTGCATTCAGCACATTTCCAGTGTTTACCCACGGCGCTGAAACCGACGTGAGAATGCCAATGGATTACAATCCTTTTCAACAATCCCATTTTCATAGTATTCCCATGGTGCAGGTATCCTTGTGTCTTTCTGGTTGTATGGTTAATTAAAGACTTGTCCTTCTGCAAAGCAAAGCTGTGGCTTAATTGTTCCTGGGAAACATGCCATGATTTTTCAGATTTTCAAAAATAAAATGAAGTCACTCTCCCCAGTCACCACACTAACATGGACTTGGCTGTGTCTCAGTATTTTTCCAGTCACATTGAGATTTGGAATATTTGCCCACGGACAGAATACACACCTTTCCTTCCACATGAAAAGGCCAATGAATATCCAGACCGGCACGGATCAAGTAACTATCAGATCTGAACATGAAGTTCAATTTGAATTTCTCATCTGCAAATCCACCCTTTCAGTATCCTACACCTGAGAAAACAACTCACCACATTAATACAGGATGGATCTTTATAAGACAATTATAGTATTAAATTGTAGTTTCATGTTTCCCAAAGTTTTAACTCTCAGTCTAACAATTTCTTTCTTCTGTGAACTGAAATCCAAACCAACCTCCTCACTCCTTCCCTCCACACCCAGTTCTCTCACACTCTCTCCTCTCTTTGAATTCAGTTTCCTAGCTCTTGTCTGCGGACTAAGAAACAAATCAATGAGTCTGGCTCTGAGTCCGGGGGGGTAGGCGGGGGTGTTGTTCGGAAACCCTCGGACGACAACCATCCTGCATACCCTGCATACACCTGTTTCCTGCACACTCTGGCCAAAACCCGTCTTACTAAAATGAACCGAATTAGAGCTCTAATTGCAGGCCCATCCTTGTCCCTTTCCATAAAAACCCTGAATCTTCACAAAAGAGTTCTGATAACTTTCTACAAAATGCTGCCCCACTGATAGCCTGATCACATGGCAGGGGGGCCAGGAAAGGGGCCATTCCCCTGGGTCCTGCTCCCAGAGGGAGGAAGCTGCCAATGACAGATTAATCCGTCACACCCACAGCCTCCCTCGCTGGCACTGACCCGTACTGTGCATACTCCCACAATTGGCCAGCACTGTGCCCGTACACTGGCCTCCCCTCCTACAGCACGTGCTCCCGATCATACAGGAGTCCGGGTGATTGACAGCAGCTGCTGCCTAATATATCAGAATGCCTCCAGTATGGAAACTGGCCCTTCGGCCAAACAAGTCCATACCGACCCTCCACACAGTAACTTATACAGACCCATTCCCCTACCCTAAATTTACCCCTGACTAATGTAACTAATACGAGGGGCAATTTAGAATGGCCAATTCACCTGTCCTGCCCATCTTTGGATTGGGGGAGGAAACTGGAGCACCCGGAGGAAACCCGCTCAGACATGGGGAGAATGCATAAACTCTGGGTTTGGCCGGAATCAAAACCGGGTACCTGGTGCTGTGAGGCAGCAATGCGAACCACTGAGTCGTCTCCATAGATGGGAAGGGGTGGGGCTGGAGAACTGGGGTAATGAGATTGTAAACAATGAATGAATGTGGAGGACACTTGGGGATGGACAGGTCAGTGAGGGACAGGATCAGTGCAGCAGCAGGAGGGGATCCTGGACAAACTGAGCAATGGGAGAGTCTGACAGGAGCGAAACTACAGGAAGGTTCTGTTTGGAGGCTGAGGCAGGGACAGCTGGGAGACAGTATGGCCTGGTGGCTTGGGCAGGTTTTCTGATCATCCTCTTCAAAGATGCTGTTCCTCAACTCTGAGCTCAATCCTCCTGGTCTAGAGGTAAGGACACTGCCACCATTTCCTCGTGGGCAAAACCTGTGTTGGCGATATTAACAAGACTCAACACACAGTCACTAACAAAATACTGGCGTACTTGAACTTCATCCCGAATATTAACACCTATAACTGGGCAACGCAGACCCCGATGTACAGAGTTAAATCCTGGATATTAATAACAGCTTTGTGCATGGGAAATCATGTCTCATAAATCTGACTCAGTTTTTTTGAACAAGGAACAAAGAAGATTGCTGAGGTCAGAGCATGGACTTCAGTATGGCGTTTGACAAGGTTCCTCACGGGAGACTGGTCAGCAAGGTTAGATCGTATGGAGGACAGAACTGGCCCGAAGGTAGAAGGCAGAGGGTGCTTTACAGGCTGGAGGCCTGTGACCAGTGGAGTGTCACAAGGATCGGTGCTGGATCCACTATGTTTTATCATTTATATCCATGATTTGGATGTGAACATAAGAGGTATTGTAAATAAGTTGGCGGATGACAGCAAAATGGGAGGTGTGGTCGACAGGGAAAAAGATTACCTCAGAGTACAAGAGGATCTGGATCAGCTGGGTGATGGGCTGAGGGGTTCAGTTTAGAAAATTGCGAGCTGCTGCATTTTGGAAAACAAACTTTAGCAGGACTTACAGTTAATAGTAAGTTCCTGGAGAGTGCTGCTCAACAAAGAGTCCTTGGAGCGCAGGTTCATAGTTCCTTGAAAGTAGAGTAGCAAGTAGATAGATTAGTGATGGTGGCAGTTGGTCTGCTTGCCTTTATTGGTCAGAGCATTGAGTACAGGGGTTGGGAGGTCATATTGCGGCTGTACAGGACATTGATTCAGCAACTTTTGTAATATTCCTTGCAGTTCTGGTCTCCTTCCGATCAGATGGATGTTCTCAAACTTGAAAGGGGTCAGAAAAGAATTATAGGATGCTGCCAGGGCTGGATAGGCTGTTTTCCCTGGAGCATCAGAGGCTGAACGGTGAGCGGAAAGAGACTATTAAAATCAGGCCGGGCATAGATAGGGTAAATAGAGAAGATATTTTCCCTGCGGTGGGGGGAATACAGAACTCGGGGACTGGGAGGGGGTGGGTGGAGGGAGAGAGAGGGTGGGTGGATCGAGAGTGGTGGGACAGAAATGGTTGAGGATAGAAAGTGAGATTAGAGAGGAGGGGAACAGACGGGGGGAACAGAGGGGGTGACTGACGGTTGGGGGGGGGACCGACAGAGAGGGGGAACGGACCGAGGGGGGTGCAACCGACGTGGGGGCGGGGGAAGGTGGGTGTGCGACTGACGGGGGAGCGACTGACAGAGAGGGGGAAAGACTGAGGGCGCAACAGACCGACAGATAGGGGGACAGAACGATTGGGGGGGGCGACAGGGGTGGTGGTGACCAACAAAGGGCTGACTGATAGAGAGGGGGGAGCAGACAGAGTGGGAGGAGACAGGGGAATAGAGAGGGGGGAAGATGGAGAGTTATTTTATAGATCTACAACTCAACCCTGTTCCTGTTTTCTCCTCCTCAGCTTAATTCTGTCTGAACGTCACAGAACAACTGCATAGTTTCTGGAAAGTGAGTTTCAGGGAGATCAGGTGCTGAGCGTGGCATTTGGAACATGCTGATCAATAAATGGACTCTAGTTCGATTCCATTGTCTGTGTGGTGTTTGCACATTCTCCCTGTGTCTCTGCGTGGGCTGCCTCTGGGTGCTCTTAATTCCCTCCCACAAATCCAAAATCATGCAGGTTAGCTGGATTAGCTTTAGGGAATGGTAGGTTAGGGTGGAATGCTGTTCCGATGGTTGGTATGGTCTCTTGGGCCAAAAGACCTGCTTCCACACTGTAGGGATTCTGTCACTGAGTATGGGGGTTAGGAGGTCACGTTGTGGCTGAGTAGGGCATTGGTGAGGCCAGTGTTAGAATACTGCATTCAATTGTAGTCTCCCTGATTTCAGAAAGATGTTACCAGAATAGGACTCAACCTCTTAATAGCAGGTTCTTGCAGTGTGGGTTGATAGTTCCTTGGAAGTGTGGTTGAGGTAGACAGGTCAGTGAAGGTGGTGTTTGGTATGCTAGCTGTTATTGGGCAGTGCATTGAGTATAGGAGTTGGGAGATCAGGTTTCAGTTGCACAGTTTATTGGCTTGGCCACTTTTGAAATGCCCAGACTGCTTTCAATTCCAGTTTCCCTGCTAGAGGAAAGATGTTGGGAAATTTGCAAGAGTTCAGAAAAGTTTTACGAGGGTGTTACCAGTATTGGAACATTTGAATCATAGGGAGAGGCTGAATAGGCTGAGGCTATTTCCCTGCAGCACTGGACACTTTAGGTGGCTTTATCGAACTTTATAAAATTATGAGGAGCAATGATAGGGTGACTAGTCATGGTTTCTTTTTTTCCCCCAGAGTAGGGGAGTCCAAACGAATAATGTGATTTTTTTTCCCAAAGGTGGAAATGACAAATTCTAGAGGAGAGGGGGAAAGTTTAAAGGATATGAAAACCGAAACAACTGCAGATGCTGTAAACCAGGAAGAGAATCAGAAGTTTCTGGAAAAGCTCAGCAGGTCTAGCAGCATCTGTGAAAAGAAATTAGAGTTAATGTATGTGAGGAAGGGTGACCAGACCAGACCAGACACTTTAACTGATTTGTCTTCCCAAATGCTGCACGACCTGCTCAGCGTTTCCAACAAATCTGTGCAAGTTTAAAGGGAGTTGTGTCAGACAAGTGTCTTGTACAGAAGTTGATAAGTGACTAGAATGTATTCTCCTGGGAGATGGGGAAGGCAGAAACAATCACAATTTAACAGGCATTCGGACAGACACATAAGCAGGCATAGGTTATCAGGGATATGGATCATGTACAGGCAGATGGAATTAGTTTAGAATGGCATCATGACCTGCACAGACACGGTGGGCTGATTATTCTGATGCTGTAACTGTTATGTTTTCCAGGGGGTAGAATGTTTTTTGAAGTAACAAAAATGATTGATGAGAGCAGACTGGTCGACATGATCAACGTGGACTTTAGTAAGGCATTCGGCAAGCTTTCTCATGGGAGACTGGTTAGCAAGGTTAGATCGCATGGAATAAAGCAGAAACCAGCTATCTGAGTACAGAACTGGCTCAAAGGTAGAAGACAGAGAGTGGTGGTGGAGGGATGTTTTTCAGACTGGAGGCCTGTGGAGTGTCACAGGGACTGGTGTGTATCCACTATTTTTCATCATTTATATCAATGATTTGGATGTAAACATAGGAGGTATTAGTAATTTTGCAGATGACGCCAAAATTGGAGGTTTAGTGGACAGTGAAAAAGATGACCAAGGCTGTAATGTTTCCTGCAGGTGTCACCATTTCAGATGCTGCCCGACCTGCTGGGGATCTCCAGCACTTCTTGGGTTTGTTGCAGATTCCCACCATTTTGCTGAAGCACTGGAGACAGATAGCTGTACAGCGCCAGATTTTGTTGACTCTGATTCCTGGGATGGCAGGACTGATGGATGAAGAGGGTCTCAATCCTCGTTTAATCCTCCTTTCCTTCGGTTTTCAGAGCCGCTGACGACATCACTAATATTCTACCTCCCACTCTCTGTCCTGAATCTGACCCATCTAATCTGACACTTTAGCTCCCACCCCCCTGCCAGACTAGTTAATACCTCACCAATGGAACTGGCAATAGCGCCCCCCCCCCCCCTCCCCAGGAGATTTGACCCAGCTCTGCCCAGGGGTAACCGGTCAGGCTGGTACAGTTCCCACCTAACCCAGAAACGCTCCCAATGCCTGAAGAATCTAAACCCTTCCATGGTACACCATTTCTCCAGCCACATATCCGGCTGATCTACCCTCTTATTCCTGCTCTCACTAGCACATGGCACTGGGAGCAAGTCTGACATCATTTCATTTCAGGAGCTGCATTATAATGTGTCCCTGCTCTCCCAATATCCAGCTTTCAAACACTCATCCCTTTGTTTCATGCTGTCGTTGGTATTGATGTGTTCTCCAACCACGGGCTGTTTACCCTCCAGCTCCAGAATGTTCTGTAGCTGCACCAGGATATCGCGGATCCTATCACCAGGGAGATAACATACCATCCTGGATTCATGGCTGTGGCCATAGAAGTGCCTGTCTGTATCACTGACTATTGAATCCCCTGTCACTATCTTTCTTCCCGTTTTGGGCAGCAGAGCTATCTACGGTGTCATGAACCTGGCTGTTGCTGATTGCCTCTGAGACCAACACATACGCACACACCCACACGAATCCCAAGCGGTATACAGTATCTGTTTGGGAAGGGAATAACCACTGGGAACTCCTGCACTTCCTTCCTGAGCCTTTTACTTGACCTGATGATCCCCCATTCCCTTTCTGCCTGTGTAACCCTCACCTGCAGTGTGACTAACTCACTGAACATGCTGTTCATAACATTCTCAGTATTGCAGATGCTCCACAGTGAGTCCACTCACAGCTCCAGGTCTGAAAAGCAGTTTCCCAGTAGCTGCTGATGGGCACATTTCCTGCACACACAGCCTGTCAGGGACACTGGAAACATCCCTAATTTTCCCACATTGTACAAGAGGTGAACACCATGGGTCTGAGGTCTCCTGTCACACAGGCTCTCTAGATTCAGCTAGTTACTCCCATTTAGAGAATTTAAATGAGCGAGCAATCTTCCTACCCTTCAAACATTGTAATCAAAATCCCGTATTCTTTACTTATGTTGATACGTTATACCTTAAAAACCGTTACAAAATTTCCACAGGTATCGCTTACAAACTGGCTGTTACCTTTGGGACCATGTGAATTTCTGAATGGGCTGAAACAAAACGGAGTTTCAGCTTCACATTCTCCCTGTCCCACCTCGCTCTGTTTACACCCAACTCCAAAATACTCATTGAGCCAAGCAGCCCTCTCAGTGCAGCCCTGTCATTTTCATTGTCTGCTCACAACTACACTGCCCTCAGCCTCCTGTACTGTTCCAATACATCTCAATGGGAGCTCAGGAAAAGCATCTCATCTTTCAATTCAATCCTTTGTAGCCCCAGAGTCAACATGGACCTCAGCAGTTTCTGGGTGAACAGACAGTTGTTAGAATCTGGAACATTCCGCCTAAAACGGTACTGGAATGTGTGTTTATAAGGAGCTGCAGGGAATTGAAAATAAGGAGTTTACAGGTTAGCATCATGAAGTGGGTGATTGGGACTAAATCTGACAGTCCCTACAAAGAGACGAAGTGCAATCTGGACAAATCTATGCTCCCCCTCAGACCAAAACAGACTCTGAGCTTCCAGTTGCCTGCCACTTTAACACACGAGCCTGTTCCCTGGCCAACATCTGTCTCATTCTTAATGCAGTGTTCCAGGGAAGCTTGATGCAGAACACTCCAGAACATACCAAATGGCCCTGTATTTCAAGGACAGCAATTTCCCCTCCCATGTGGTCAACAATACCCTTCAGTGTATCTCCACCACTTCCTGCACCTCTGCTCTTGAACCCCACCCCTCCAACCGCAGCAAGGATAGAACCCCCAAGTCCTCGCTTTTCAGTCAGATACAACACATCATCCTCTGCCATTTCCACCACCGACAATCAGACCCCACCAACAGAGATATCTTTCCCTCCACACCCCTTTCAGCATTCCTCAGAGACCATTCCCTGTGACTTCCGCATTAGACCCATGCTCCCCACCAACCCATCCTCCACTCCCAACACCTTTGCCTGCCATTGCAAGAGGTGTAAATCCTGTGCCCACACCTTCCCCTCACCTCCATCCAAGACACCAGAGGTCCCTTCCACATCCAGCAGAGATTTTCCTGTACATTGAATAACCTCATCTATTGTGTTCATTGCTCTCTACAATGGGGAGACAGGACGCCAACTTGCAGAATGTTTCAGGGAACCTTTCTGGGAGACGTGCACCAATCAACCCCACTGTCCTGTGGTCAACCGTTTCTACAACCCACCCTCTCACTCTGCCAAGGACATGCATGTCCTGGGCCACCTCCACCACAAAATCCTAGCTACATGACTCCTGGAGCAAGAATACCTCATCTTCTACCTTGGGACCCTTTAAGTACAGAATCAATGTTTCATCATTTCCCCTCCCCCCACCATATCCCAGATCCAGCCCTCCAACTCAGCACCACCCTCTCGAACAGTCCCACCTGCCCATCTTCCTTCTTAATTACCCACTCCACCCTCTCACCATTACCCTCCACCAGCATCTTCCTATCGCCTTCCCAACTACCTTCTCGCCAGCCCCACACACACTATTATCTGTCAACCCTCTTCCCCACTCAGAATCCTGCTGAAGGGCTCAGGCCCAATATGTCAATTCTCCTGCTCCTTGGATACTGTCTGACCGGCTGTACTTCTCCTGCGCCAAACTTTAACGTAAGCTGGAAGAACAAACCTCATTTTGTACTTGGGGGACCCTTCAGGCCTCTGACCTTAAAACGGAATTCATTAATTTTAGGTCCTAAGTCTCCCACGTCCTTGCGCCCTAGTGGCCCACCCCACACACCAGGCCTTGTTATTACATAGCCTGCCATTACACATTACCTATGGTTAGTCACTAACAGTCTCCATTAACATCTATTAACCCTCCACCAGCCAGATCATTATTCATTCCTTTGTCCAATTGCTGCTATATCTCTTTTTGGACTATATCACCACCTATCATTTACTCCTTAACCCCTACCTTCTGTATATAAACTGACATTTTTTCTCAGTGACATCAGTTCTGAGGAAGTGTCAGCGGATCCAAAATGTTAACTCTGATTTCTCTTCACAGATGCTGCCAGACCTGCTGAGCTTTTCCAGTACCTTCTGGTTGTTGTTTCTGATTTAAGTATCCACAGTTCTTTTGGTTTTCATTTACTGGGAGTTTCTAATTCAGGTCTAGCAGCCTACATCATGAGTTGAGAAACCCTCCCAGTCCACACTAACTCCATTTCTCTCCCACTCCCTTCACACTCACTGGGTCTCTTCCCAACCCCTGCCCAGTGACACTGCACGTGCACAGCTCATGGTCACATGCTGGCCTGTTGGCAACACCCCTCATTCACTCCCATTGGCTGGAGGATTACATCTAGTCTCCTATTGTTCTGAAGCTGCCGTCAATCAGCCAGGCCCCATTGTGACATGAGTGGTGGGATCCTCCCAGGAGTGTGGGAGGCTGAGGGGTAACCTCATAGAGAGGTTTATAAAATCATGGGAGGCATTGATGAGATAAATAGACAAGGTCTTTTCCCTGGGGTGGGGGAGTCCAGAACTAGAGAGCATAGGTTTAAGGTGAGAGGGGAAAGATATAAAAGGGACCCAAGAGACTACTTTTTTCATGTAGAGATGGTGCGTGTACGGAAGCTACTGTCAGGGGAAGTGGTGGCAGCTAGTACAGTTACACCATTTGAAAGGCATCTGGATGTGTATGAATAGGAAGGGTGTAGAGGCATATGAGCCAACTGCTGCTATATCGTACTAGATTAGGATAGGATATCTGGTCGGCACGGACGAGTTCGACTGAAGGGTCTGTTTCCGTGCTGTATATGTCTGTGGCTCTGCCCTGGGATGAGCTTCATCATTCACAGTGAATGGGGCAGTATCACAGAGCACAGGGGTTGGGGGCTATTCAGCCCATTGCGGCTATACTCTCTCCCTCTGGACATGCTGCCAATCTGCTCTTCCTCCCCTCCCATTTACCCGTAGCACTCCAAATTTATCCTCAAATAGTTAAATTCCGAGATGTACAGCACAGAAACAGACCATTCAATCCAACTCATCCATGCCACCCATTTATCCCAAATTAATCTTGTCCCATTTGCCAGCACTTTGCCCATATCCTTCTAAACTTTTCTGAATCACGTACCAAGTCAGATGCCTTTCAAATATTGTAATTGTACCAGCCTCCACACTTCCTCTGGCAGCTCATTCCATATTCAGCTTGAAAACATTGCCCCTAAGATCCCTTTAAAATCTCTTGCCTCACACCTTAGCCTTGTGCCCTCTAGTTTTGTACTCACTTAACCTTGGGAAAAGACCCTGGTTGTTCACCCTATCCATGTCCTTCACGATTTTATGTACCTCGAAGGTCATCTCTCAGCATCCAATGATGCAGGGAAAACAGCCCCAGCCTATTCAGCCTCTCCCTATAGCTCAAATCCTCAACCCTGGCAACACTTTTGCACATCTTTTCAGAATCCTTTCATGTTCTGTAATATCACTCCTACAGCAGGGAGACCAGGACTGAAAGCAGAATTCCAGATGTGGCTGAATCAATGTCCTGTAGAGCTGCAAAACAATGTCCCAACTCCAATACTCAATGCACTGACCAAGTACACCAAACGCCTCCTTCACTACCCTGCCTATCCATGATTCCACTTTCAAAGAACTATCAACCTGCACCTCAAGGTCTCTTTGTTCAACAACACTCCCCAGGACCTTCCCATTAAATGTATAAGTCCTGCCCTGATTTGTTTTTTCAAAATGCAGCACCTCACATTTATCTGAATTCACTCCACCTGCCACTCCCCAGCCCATTTGATTGAAGTCCCATTGTACTCTGAGGTAACCTTCTTCCCGATCCACTTCCTCCAGATCCAATTTGGTGTCTATGTAAAGTCACTAAGCATAGGAATAATTGATATAAATGATGAAAAGCAGTGAACCCTGCACCGATCCTTACACCATATTGCTCATCACAGGCTTCCAGTCCGAAAGGCAACCCTTCACCACTACCCTCTGTCTCCAACCTTACAGCCAATTTTATATCCAAATAGCTAGTTCTTTCACCTTGAATGTCTTTCTGAAGTCCAAGTTAGTGATTTCCATACACAAAGCCATGCTGACTGTCCCTAATCATTTCTTACCTTTCCAATTACATCTAAATCCTATCCCTGAGAAGCCCTTCCAACAACTTACCTGACTCCAGGCTCACCAGTGTATTGTTCCCTGACTTTTCCTCATCACCTTTCTCAAATAATGGCGCCAGTCTTCCAGCACCTCGGTGATACAAATATCTCAGCGAGGGACCCAACTATCACTTCCCTAGCTTCCCACAAAGTTCTGGGATTCACCTGATCATGTATCAGGGATTTATCAATCTTGATGCATTATACAAGTTCCAGTGCCTCATAACTTATATGGACACTTGTCAAGTTATCCCTATTTATTTCTCCAAACTCTCACTTCCATATCCTCCTTCAGTAAAAGCTGACATGAAATACGCAGATAGTATCTCTCCTGCCTCCTGCAGATCCATAGACAATTTTGTTGATCTTTGAGGGTCCCTATTGTCTGCCTGGTTACTCTTTTGTCCTTAGTGTATTTCTAGAATCTCTTTGGATTTTCCCCAAACCCATTTCACAAAGCTCTCTCGTCCCCTTTTTGCCCTCTTAGTTTCCCTCGAGTATACTCCTACTGCCCCTATATACCTCTAGGTATTCACACAAACCCAGCTGTCTGGACTTGCCATATCCCTCCTTCATTTTCTTGACCAGAGCCACAATTCCTCTTGACAGCAGCATTCCTCACACTTCCTAGCCTCGGCCTTAACAGGAACATACTGTCTATATACTCATTGTCGCAGGCCTATGGGGGCAATGGCAGATGAAGACAGAGAAACAATCAATCATTCTCAGTAAAGAGGCAGTGCTGGGAAAGATACCAGCCGAAAGGTAGATGGGTCTCCTGGCCGTGATGGAATGCATCCCCGGGGACTGTAAGGAATGGCAGTGGGTAAATAGCAAATACACTCGTGATAATTCACTAAAATTTGCTGACTCTGGGACGGTTCTAACAGATTGGAAAGCTGCAAATGTGATGCCAATATTTTAAAATGGACGTGTCAGCATAACTTCCGTAGTGGGGGAAATGTCTGATCTCTCAAGAAAGAAATAGTGAGCTATGTGGATAGAAATTGTCTCATCGAGCAGACACAGCATGGATTCATGAAAAGTGGACGACACTAAGATGAGTGGTAGAGCAATGTGTGCAGAGGCCACTGTCAGTCTGCACAGGGATACAGAGATGTTAATTGAGTGGTTAAGGGTCTGGCAGATGGAGGACAATGTTGGGATATGTGAGGTCATCCATTTTGGTCGGACTAACAACAAACTGGATGATGAAATGGTGAAAACATGCAGCAGGCTGCTGTGCAGAGGGAGCTGGGTGTCCTTGTGTATGAATCACAGGAAGTTGGTTTGCAGGTACAGCAGGTAATTAAGGCAGTGAAGGGAATATTGTCCTTCATTGCTAGAGGGATGGTTATGCTGCAGCTGTACAGGGGGCTGGGGAGGCCACACCTGGAGTACTGTGTACAGGTTTTCGTCCCCTACTTCAGGAAGGATGTAATGGCGCTGGAGGGGTGCAGAGCAGGGTCACTAATTTGAGTCTGGAGTTGAAAGGGTTGCCTTCTGAGCAGAGATCCTCATTGGAATTTAGAATAATGGGAGATTGTATAGGAAAAATATAAAATTATGAAAGGAGTAGATAAGATAGAATCAGGGAGGTCATTTCCACTGTGGACTGGACAAACTATGGTGCATAGCAACAAAATAAGGGGGTATCAGATTTAGGACTGAGTTCAGGAGAAACTTCTTCAGCTAAAGGGTTGTGAATCTGTGGAATTCCCAGCTGATTGAAACAGTTGAGGCTTTCATCTTGAATGTCTTTAGGTCAAAATGTAGATTTACGAACAGGAAAGGAATTAAAGGTTATGGGAGAGAGCAGTAAAGTGGAGCTGAGATCAGCCCTGATCTTATTGAATGGCAGAGCAGGCTGGAGGGGCCAGATGGCCTCCTCCTGCTCCTATTCCTTATGTTACGTTCCCACTTTTCAGCCGTCCCTTTACCTGGGAATAGCAAAGAAGTATTGAAAGATTTTATCTTGTTCAATCACAATGCACCTTTATCCAATTTAGAACAGCAACTTTTAGATCTGGTCTATTCTTTTTTGGAACTATTTTAAAACTATTATAATTATCAGAGAATCCAGACAGTGGGGAAGCAGGTCATTCAGCCCATCACATCCGCACTGACCCTCAGAGACTCCCATCCTACCCATGTAATGCTGCCTTTCCCATGGATAATCCACCCAACCTGCACATCCCTGAACACTGTGGGTAATTCAGCCTGGATAATCCACCCAACCTGCACATCCCTGAACACTGTGGGTAATTCAGCCTGGATAATCCACCTAACCTGCACATCTTTACATAGTGGGAGGAAACCAGAGCAATCAGATGAAACACACGCAGATATTAACAATAAGGTGATCAATCCTTTCTTATTTCCCAGTTCCGTCCAAATAATTTCACTGAACTTACTCCCATGAATATCGTCCCCAAGCACAACTCTAATGCTATCCCTAACCAAAAACACCACTCGTCCTCCTCTCTTGTCCCCCTTTCTATCCTTCCTATAGCATCTATACCCTGGAACATACAGCTGCCAGTCACATCCATCCCTGAGTCATATTTCTATGATACCAATGATATCCCAGTCCCATGTTCAAACCATAACCTGAGCTCATCTGCCTTCCCTGTCAGGCCTCTTGCATTGAAGTAAATGCAGTGTAACTGCTCGGTTCTACCGCGTTCTGCCTTGACTGTTTGATTTCTGAACTGTACCAGCCTCAGACTTACCTCCTTTCTCACTATCTCTTTAGGTTTACCCCCACTCCCTCACTGGTTGAATGCCTCCCGAGTAGTACTAGCAAATCTCCCTGCCTGGATATTAGTCACCTTCCAATTCAGGGACAATCCATCCTTCTTATTCAAGTCACTTCTACTCCAGAGGAGAACTCAATGACCAAAAGATGTGAATCCTTCTGCCCTACACCAGATCTTTAGCCAATCATTCATCTCCTCCATCCTGCTATTCCTACTCTCACTAGCATGTAGCACTGGGAGTAATTCAGATATTACGACCGAGTATCTACTTTTTTATATTCCAGGCTAATTTGCTATATTCTGTCATCAGGACCTATCTTTTTCTCTTCCTGTGTCATTGGTACCAATGTCCAATGACCTCCCACTGGTTATTCTACCCTTTAAAGAATATTCTGCCACCAATCTTTTCTGAACCTTTCAAGTTCCACAACATCCTTCTGATAGGTGGAGAACAGAATTGCACTCAATATTGTAAGAGTGGCCAAACCAATGTCCTGTACAGCCACAACATGACTGCCCAACTCCTGTACTCATTGCTCTGACCAATAATGTAAATCATACCAATCACCTTCGCTATCCTATCCACCTGCGACTCTACTTTCAAGGAATTATGAACCTGCACTGTAAGGAAACTTTGCTCAGTAACACTCCCTCGGACCTGACCATTAAGTCTATCAGTCCTGCTAGGCTTTGCTTTTCCAAAAAGCAGCACCTCACATTTATCTAAATTAAACTCCATCTGCCACTCCTCAGCCCATTTCCCCATCTGATCAAGATCCCATTGAAACCTGAGTTACCCTTCTTCACTGCCCACTACACCTCCAATTTTGGTGTCACCTGGAAACTTACTAACAATACCTCCTATGTTCACATCCAAATCATTTATGAAAATGATGAGAAGTAGTGGACCCAGCACCGACCCTTGTGGCACTCCAGTGGTCACAGTCCTCCAGTCCGAAAAACAACCTTCTACCACCACCCTCTGTCTTCTACCTTTGAGGCAGTTCTATATTCCAAATGGCTAGTTCTCCTGGTATGATGAGATCTCATCTTGCTAACTAGTCTTCCATGGCGAACCTTGTCGAACGCCTTACTGAAGTCCATATAGATCCCATCTACCGCTCTGCCCTCAAAAATCCACTTTTTTACTTCTTCATAAAACAGCTCAGTCAAGTAAGTGACATGATTTCCCGCACACAAAGCCATGCTGACTATCCCTAATCAGTCTTTGCTTTTCCAAATACATGCAAATCCAGTCCCTCAGGGTTCCCTCCAACAACTTGTCTGGCACCAACATCAGGCTCACAGGTCTGTAGTTCCCGGGCTTGTCCAAACCGCCTTCATTAAACAGTATCATCATATTAACCAACCCCCAGTCTTCTGGCACCTCAGCTGTGACTATCGCTGATACAAAAATCTCAGCAAGGGGCCCAGCAATCACTTCCCTAGCTTCCTACAGAATTTTAGGACACACCTGATGAAATCCTGGGCATTTATCCACCTTTCTGCGTTCCAAGACATCCAGTACCACCTTTGCTGTAATATGGACATTTTTCAAGGTGTCACCATCGATTTCCAACATTCTATATCTTCCATATCCTTCTCCACAGTAAATGCTGATGCAAAATACTTGTTTAGTATCCCCTCCCACCCCATCGCCTGCAGATCCACACACAGGCTGCCTTGCTGATCCTTGAGGAGCCCTATTCTGTCTCTAGTAACCCATTTGCTCTTAATGTATTTATAAAAACCCTTTGGATTGTCCTTACCCTATTCGCCAAAGCTGTGTCCTGTCCCCTTTTTGCCTTACTGATTTTCCTCTTAAGTATACTTCTATTGCCTTTATACTAGAAGGATGTTCTGGATTGGAATAAATGCCAAATATTTCATCTTGATAAAAGGGCAGGACTTACACTGATCGGGCCTTGCATAGTGATATAGAACAAAGAGACCTCGGGGTTCAGATCTTTGCAGTTTATGTCACATGTAGACAGGGTTGTTCAGAAGGTGTACAGCACACTTGCCTTCATTGCTCACACCTTTGAGTATAAGAGTTGGGACATTACATTGAGGTTGTACAGGATGTTGGTGAGGCCTCTTCTGGAATACTGTGCTCAGTTCAGGTTGTGCTGTTATAGGACAGATGTTATTAAGTCGGAGCGGGTTCAGAAGAGATTTACCAGGATGTTGATGGTAACGGATGCTTTCGGTTATAAGGACAGGCTAGGTAGGCTGGGACTTCTTTCACTGGGGTGTAGGAGGCTGAGGGGTGAACTTATTGGAGGTTTATAAAATCCTGAAGAGTATCGGTAATGTGAACAGCAGGTGCCCTTTCCAGGAGGGGGCGCGATTCAAGAGTGGGTGAGAAAAGGAAGACCCTAAAAAGACGTTCCTAATTTTACTTTTTGTTTTTGTACAGAGAGTGATTCACATGTGGAATAAACTAGCAGAGGACGTGGTAGCGGTGAATACAATTACAATTTAAGGGTGGCACAGTGGCTCAATGGTTAGCGCTGCTGCCAGGGACACAGGTTCAATTCCTGCATTGGGTGGCTGTCCATGCGGAGTTTGGATATGCTTCCCCGTGTCAGCGTGTGTTCCTCCAGGTGCTCCCGTTTCTTCCCACAAGCCACAGATGTACAGGGTAGGTGAACTGGCAGTCCTCAATTGCCCATAGTGTTCAGGGATGATTGGGTTTAGTGAATTAGTAAGGGGTAAATGTAGAGTAAAACGGTAGGGGAATGGGATTCTAATAGGAAAAAGCATTTGGACCTGTATATTGATAGGGAATGCTTGGATGGATTTGGACTAAGTGGAGGTAGATGCGATTAGTTCAGTTCGAATTTATGGTTGACACGGACTGGTTGGAACACAGGGTGTGTGTCAGTGCTGTATAACGTTCTGGCTCTATCGCTCGTTATCTCTGTAAATTCCTCTATGCTCGGAACTCTCCGTCAATGCCACCTCATCCAGTCTTACAACTCTTCCTTATCTCGATAAATCCTCTCCAGCCTCAAAACTCAAAAAAGTCTATCAGAAATATCTCTATCTCTGTAACATCCTCAATCCTCAGAATCCTCTCCAACTTTCATCTCCTCCAGCTTCATTACTCTCCCTATCTCTAATCCCCTCCAGTCTCTCAAAGCTCTGCTATATGTGCCTTTTTTATTTCCAGCCTTCAGGATTCCCAATGTTTATTTCTCACTTGATGACGGCCCTTTCCGATTCTGTGCTGAGCTTCTGAATTCTTCCTTAAACCTCTCAATCTCCTTTTCCTCCCAAAACATCGGCCAATCACCTGTCATCTACTCTAGTATCACCCTTTCTGACCTGAAGTCCAATGGAGCTTGTCATATTCCTATAATAAACATCTTAGCGGTCTACAGAACAGAAAAAGGCTCTGGTAGTACATCGGGTCTGTGACAAAGAAAACTACCACCTAACTGTCCTCATCTATTTTCCAATAATTGTGGAAAAGTCTCATCTATCATGGCATTGCAAGTGCACACTAAATACATCTCAAATGCTACCGGGATTTCTGTGTCTCCCACCCTTACAGACAGTGAGGTTTAATGCAACTGTTGCTCTATGATTACATCACCCACAGGAACACAGAGCAGCTGGGTCTGTGCAAACCAGAGATCACCCACACATTGGGAAGGATAGCAGGGTCCCTGAGAGGGGGCACAGGAGATTTACCAGGATGGTACAAGGAATGGGGGATTTTAGTTGCAGAGACATGGGTGTTGTTAATACATATCAAGAATATCCATCTACAATAGATGGACACTTGTTCTCAACCTCTCCCCTTGCCTGGGCTGTGGTAACCTTCAGGTTAAACCCACCACCAGACATTTCTCCCTAATGAGACAGCAGCCCTATGGTCTGGTCAGACAATGCTGACTACCTTTTACACAGTGATGCCACTGTACCCTGGGGATGGGGAGAGGGAACGCTGAAGGTGGTGGATGGGACACCACTCAGGCACAGTGCTTTGTCCTGGAGGATGTTCACTTTAATATTGTTGGTGTCTGCACTGATGCAGGCAAGTGGAGAATGTTCCAACACAATCCTGATGTGTGCCTTATAGGGAGCAAACAGACATTGGGGAATCAGGGGTTTGGGGAAACAGATTGTTCTCCTTGTAGCAGAGGAAATTGCGGGTGCCCTGTGACAGAGGGGTTTACAGATTTAGAATAATCCACCTTACACTCATGAGTTCATCAGAAAAGGATTACAGGACACATATTGAAGACTTGGGGGAGATCTACTGAGAGTGTGGGGTGATTCAAAAGAGGACATTTATGCAGCAAATGGGAATGAGCTGGAATACAATACTCATACACAATGTGAATATCCAGCTCCTGATGAATTGAGTAATTTTGTCACAGTTTGGCGTTACAATTACTGAGATTATCATCTGAATGTCCACCTGTAATACACGTTTATAAAACTGTCACTGTCAGTTCATTTAAGAAACTCTCACCACCCCCTCCTCCTGGCCCAGGATGACTGGACACATTACCCCTTGTGGGGGTCAGCAGTTAGTTCAGGGGGAAATCTGTATGGGTTTCTGTGAGTTTCCACACTGGGTCTTCATGTGACTGAACAGGGCAGATCTTTGTCACATGGGACACAATGTTTCAAGAGTCAGTGCGATGTGGAGAGCAGGATGTGTGCTTCCTTTTCTTTCCTTCCGTGCTGCTGCTGTGCCTCATCAATTAGACACGGGGGGGGGGGGGGGGGTGAAAGGCTCATGCAGCTCGATGAGCAAGTTGTCTCCATTCTGACCCATGAGCAGCAAGCTCCTCCCAGTCATTCCAAAGAGTCTCTCTGAAAAGGTAACAACTGCTTCCCACTGCCCAGTGATTTCAGGAAATGTTTAGAAGAATGAGCGGGGAAATCTCTGAGAAAAGGCAGAACGGTAAAGTTCCAAAAGGATTATAAACAGTTTACAGAGAGGGATTCATTGGAGAAGTGGGCAACAAGTTAGCAAATGGAGCATAATTTGGGAAATTGTGAAGTTGCTCATTTTGGAGGAGATAATAAAAGAACAGAGTGCTATGAAATGGTGGAAACTGTCGAAAGCTGCACCACAAAGGGACCAGGGGTAATTGCGTAGGAAACACAGTTACAACAGGGAATCAGGATCGGGAATGGAACGCTGTTTCTTATTACAAGGAGTTTTCAGTGTAAGTGTTTGGAGTATATACCTGAGAGTAACTTTACAAAGTGCGAGTGAGACCACATCTGGAGTAATGACAGAAGTTTTGGTCCCTTTATTTAAGGGAATACATAATTTCATCCGAGGCATTTCAGAAAAGATTAACTGGGATGATCCCTGGCTTGTAGGGATTATCTTTTAAGAAAAAGCTGAAAATGTTGGGACTCTACTCACTGGATTTGGGAAGAATGAGAGGTGATCTCATTGTAACATGCAGGATTCTTAAGGAGATTGACAGGGTAAATACTGAGAGGATGTTTCCCATCATGAGGGATCTGGAATCAGATACTCGGATAGTCACGGAATCAAGGGTTCTGTTTTAGATTCGTCAAGTTTAAGGCAACATCAACACGGGTCAGGGGTTTCAGTAGCAATAGAGCTGGGGTGAAGGGGGCGGGGGGAAGCAACGTTTTAGAGATTGGAATTCCTGGTGTTTGTGATTGTGTAGATACCTGATCAGAAGGTCACCTTGGGGTTACAGATATGAGAGCAATATTGTGAAGAGTGTAGTTCTGCCTCAGACAGTTCCCAGGGAGAGGGAGGGGCTCAGCAGTAAGGGAAAGGAATTTGTAATAGCAACTGAAGGCAATGGGTTTAACCATTTCAATGTTCCGTTGCAGGAAATTGCAGCCAATCGCGTAGTGGGAGTGTGATGAGCAGTTTGATAACTGAGTAATGGCGAGGGATTAGATTAGACTTACAGTGTGGAAACAGGCCCTTCGGCAACAAGTCCACACCGACCCGCCGAAGCGCAACCCACCCATACCCCTACATTTACCCCTACGGGCAATTTAGCTTGGCCAATTCACCTGATCTTTGGACTGTGGGAGGAAACCGGAGCACCCGGAGGAAACCCACGGACACGGGGAGAACATGCAAACTCCACACAGTCAGTCGCCTGAGTCGGGAATTGAACCCGGGTCTACAGGCGCTGTGAGGCAGCAGTGCTAACCACTGTGCCACCGTGCCGCCCACATGGGGATGATGGGGAGGGAGAGCTAGGCATTGTCAGTGTACATGTGAACCCTCAGACGGTGCTTTTGGACGATGTCAACTCCTGACAGTATGTGGGTGAGAAACAGGAGGGACCAAGAATCGATCCTTGAGGGACACCACATACAAGGAATTTAGAAAGGAATGGGAGAGTGGGGATGGAGTAGGTTTTTCCAACAACGGTGAGGTCAAAATATTACTTCGTAGCAGAATGGGAGAGAAGGACATAACCAGAAAAGACAGACAGACAGAACAAGGAACAATACCTGTGATTTGGTGAGGGGAGGGAGGTGGGGGTGATGTGGAGGAAGAGCCCAACTCCAAAAACACACTTTCTTCATTGGTGACATCACCCAACTCCACCCTAGTCTCAGCTCATTTACTGAATGCAGGGATGGACGAGTATTTATCTCCAGACTTAATTATCCAAACACTCTTGGCCAGCCTCCCACATTCAACTTACATGTAATCTCAAGAGTATCTTAAACCCTCCTGCCCAAGTGCTCACTTGTACCAAAACTAGTTGATCCATCGAAAGGCTCCTATTTACAGGCAACAATTTAAAATTCTCACCCTGTGAACATCCCTGTCTCCCTGCACCACACACCCTGCAAGACCTTGACAACTCATTTGTGTTTATTCATTGCTTCACCTGTCTGTCTGTTTCTACTGTTGCCAAGGCAACACTGTCTGGAATTCCCACCTGAACCCTCTCAGACCTGCTTTCCTCTTTTAAGGTGTTCTCGAAAACCTGCTCATTTGGCAATGCTTTTGATCACTTGACCTAGTATCTCAATCTGTGGCCTTATGCCAGAATTTTTCAATAGTATTTCTGTGAAATTATAAACATGATTAAAAAAAACAAACTGTTGCTGATATGCACATACATTGTCAACTCTTCAATATTGCTGAGTGAATAATCTATAACAGCTCTTACCCAACCACATTGTGGGAGCACCTTCACCACACGAATTGCAGCTGGACAGGGAAATCAAACATCACCCTCTCCACAGGCAATGGGGCTTTGGCACTGATCACTGGGATCTGTGGAGGGAGAAACACAGTTGCTATTTCAGGGAGTGCAAAATGCATTATAAGGAGGGAAAATGGGGCAGAATTTGGGATTTTCAAATTTGTGATTCACAATGTACACTAAGTTCTGTAAAACCTTTCATGCCATACCATGAAAATTTCCTTCTCTTTCTGGTCTATGTCTTTCCTTTCCCCTGCCCTGCACCTTCACACATCTCCAATGCCTTGGCCACAACAACACTGTCCTGTCAGTGAAGCTTATCACGTGGTTGAGTATTGTCCCGCCCCTCATTCACTCCGATTGGTTGAAGGACCAACTGGCACATCCTGGTCCTCGAGTCCCCGTCCCCCCACTCTTATTGGTCCTGCGCTGACATCAATTATCCGAGGCCCATTGTGGGCTGGAGCATGCTCAGTGCTTCCTGCTTTTGCTGCTGTTCATCAGATATAAGAGAGAGAGAGGGCTCATCCCTGTTTCTCCTGATGTCAGACAATAACAACAACTACCTGCATTGATTGTAGCCTTTCACATTGAGAAATCTCCTAAAATGCTTCCCGGATGATGGAAACGTTGATTAAAGAGAACGATTTTTAGATACATCTTTAAGGCGGACAGAGGGGGTGAGGGAGGATATTCCAAAGGTGTGTGTCCTCAGCAGCTCCAATCGTGCAGTGATATAGGTGGGCAACAGCTTACAATGGAGACAGTTAGTGGCTAACCGCAGGTTAACAACCTCATGTCGTAGCCACCTCATGTCACAGCCTGTCATTACACACTACCTATGGTTAGCCACTAATAGTCTCCATTAACAGCTAGTCACCCTCCCCCAGTCAGATCGTTATCCACTCCTTTATCCAACCGCTCTTCTCACTCTATCCCCACCTTTACCCCTTTTATCTTGCCCCCATCCCCCCACACTATCTTCTGCACATAAACGGACTTTTTTTTCTCAGTAACATCTGTTCTGTGGAAGGGACACCGGATCTGAAACGTTAACTCTGATTTCTCGTCACAGATGCTGCCAGACCTGCTGAGCTTCTCCAGACCCTCCTGGTTGTTGTTTCTGATTTACAGCATCTGCAGTTCTTTTGGTTTTAATTTACCGGGAGTGTGTAATTCAGGTCCAGCAGCCTCTGTCCCAGTCCCTGCTGTCTCTCCCACCCCCACCCAGTGACACTGCACCTGCACAGCTCATGGACAGGTGTCGTCTTGCTGGCCACACCCCTCATTCACTCCCATTGGCTGCAGGACCACACAGACTCTCCTCCTATTGGTCTGGAGATGCCGTTAATCAAGCCGGCGCCGATTGAGAGGTGAGCTCCTCCCTCTCTCTGCTCTGGGATGAGCTTCATCATTCACAGTGAATGGGGCAGTATCACAGAGCACAGGGGCTGGGGGCTATTCAGCCCATTGGAGCTGTCCTCTCTCCCTCTGTAGATGGTGCAAATCTGTCCCAACTACCCCCAAATCTTTCCTTAAAAAGTAAAATTCCAAGTCTGTTTCAAAATACCTGCTGAATCTGTGTCGTTCAGACTGTTCCAGATGCTCAGAACTTACTGAGTAAAATAATGTTCACATTTTCACCTTGTATTATTTGCCAATTACTTGAAAGTAGTTACTAAAAATTGTGACAGGGTTAACAATTCCTCTCTCTCTTTGCAAATTCAAGACCTTGGAACAAAATCGGCACCAGGTCAAAATCACTGCTTCACCTTCTCAGCTCCAAGGATAATTATCTGTGCTTCAGCTAGCTCTGCACAAAAGAGAGGAATGCATCTTAATTTATTAAGATCAAAGAAACAGACCTCCAGTCCAATTCGTCTGTGCCAACAAGGAATCCTAAACTAATGAATTCCCATTTACCATCTATTGGCCTGTATCCATCAAAACCCTTCCTATTCATGTACCCAATTGGAAGCCTTAAAAATGTTGTGATTTTATCAGCCTCCACTACTTCATCTGGTAGCCCCTCCCATACACACACCACACTCAGCTTGAAAATGTTGCCAGTTCGATCCCTTTTAAATCTTTGCCCTCTCAACTTAAACTCATGTGCTCTAGTTTTGGACCCACCTAACCTGAGGAAAAAGGATGCCAGCTGCTCACCTTATCCACGCGCCTCGTGATTTTATAAATCTCAATGAAGTCACCTCTCAGTCTTTGACTCTCCAGAGAAAATAGCCCCAGCCTATTCAGCCCCTCCCTGTAGCCCAAATCCTCCAATCCTGGTAACGTTTTTGTAAATCTTGTCCAAACCTTTTCAAATTTCACAACATCCTTCCCAGAACAGGGAAATTCAAACTGAAAACAGAATTCCAGAAGTGGCTTAATCAACGTCCTGTCCAGCCACAATATGACGTCCCAGCTTCTGTATTCAATGCATTGACCATTAACGGAGAGCGTTAATGGAGTCCCATTTGCCAGCGGTTCACCCTTATCCCTCTAAAACCTCCCTCTTCAAGTACCCAGTCAGACGCCTTTTAAATGCTGCAATTGTACTAGCCTCCACCCCTTCCTCTGGCAGCTCATTCCATACTTGCAATGCCCTCAACTTAAACACGATACCCCTTAAATCCCCTTTAAATCTTTTCCCTCTCACCTTAAGCCTGTACCCTCTCGTTCTGGAGCCACCGAACTTGGGAAAAAGTCCCTGACTGCTCACCTTATCCATGCCCTTCATGACTTTATAAGATCACCTCTCAGCCTCCAAATCTCCAGGGAAAATAGTCCCAGCCTATTCAGCCTTTCCCAATAGCTCAAATCGTCCAACCCCAGGAAAGTCCTTGCAAATGTTTTCTGAACCCTTTCAAGTTTCTCAACATTATTCCAAGAACAGGGAGATTGGAACTGAAAACAGAATTCCAGAAGGGCCTTCATCAGTGCCCTGTCCAGCTACAATATGACATCACAACAGACCAATAACGGGGAGCGTACCAAATGCTGCATTCACTCCCCTGCCTACCTGTGACTCTACTTTCAGGGAACTATGAACCTGCACTCCAAGGTCCCATTGTTCAGCAATGTTCCCCAGGACTTTACCATTAAGTGCATAAGTCCTGCCCTGATTTGCCTTTCCAAAATATAACAGCTCACATTTATCTAATTTGAACTCAGTCTGCAATTCCTTGCTCCAATGGCCCATCTGATCAAGATCCTGTTGTATTCTGAACTAACCTTCTTCACTGTCCACTACACCTCCAATTTTGGTGTCTTCTGTAAACCTACTGCCCATATCTCATATATTCACATCCAAGTCATTTATTTAAGGGCCCAATATCCATCCCTGCAGCACACTGCTGCTCACAGGCCTCCAGTCCGCAAAGCAACCCTCCATCATCATCCTCTGTCTCCTACATTCAAGGTAGTTTTGTAATGGCTTGCTCTCCCTGCATTCCATGTGATCTAACCCTGCTAACCAGTCTGCTTTGTGGAACCTTGTTGAATGTCCATATAAACAGCATTCACCGCCTGGCTTAATCAATTTTCTTTGTCACTTCAAAACACTCACTCAAGTTAGTGAGACCCAATTGTGCATGTACAAAGCCACAGTGACTCTCCCTGATCATTCCTTACCTTTCCAAATAGATGGATATCCTGTCCATTCGAACAACTTGCCTGCCTGACTTCAGGCTCACTGTTCTCTTGTTCCATGGCCTCTCCTTACCACCTTTTTAAAATAATGGCACCCACCTCACCTGTCACTATCAAGGATACAAATATCACAGGAGAGGCCCAACAATCACTTCCCTAGATTTCCGGAAAGTTCCAGGATACACCTGATCAGGTTCCACGGCTTTATCCACCTTGATGCGATATAAGATATCCAGTCCCACCTCCTCTGTAACATGGACACTTTTCAAGTTATCACTGTTTATTTCTCCAAACTCTCGAGCTTCCATATACTTCTCCAGTAAAAATGACGTGAAATATTTGCATATATTTCACACCCTCTGAGATTCCATAGACAGCCTTGTTGACCTTTAAGCGGTCCTATTCTCTGGTCCAGTTAATCTTTTGTCTGTGATATATTCGTTTAATCTCTTTGGATTCTATTCCAGGACATCCCAGAAAGGCCTACTTCAAGGACCGTAACTTTCCTCCGACTTGATCAACAATGCCCTCCAACACATACCCTCCACTTCCCGCACCTCCACCTTTACCCCACCCCTCCAGCCACAATAAAGAATACAGCCCTGCGGGCTTCATCTTCCACCCCACTAATCTCCAGATACAGCGCATTAACCTCTTATTTCTGCTACCTAAAGTCAGACCCCACCATAGACATATTTCCCTCCCCACCGCTATCTGCGTTCCACAGAGACCATTCCCTCTGCACCTCCCTTGTTAGGTCCACACCCTCCCACCAACACATGCTCCACACCTTTGACCTTCCCTTACCGCCACGGGAAATGTAAAACGTTCAGCCACACGTCACTGAGCTCTGTCCAGGACCTCAAAACGATCTTTTCACATCAGGCAGAGATTTGTCTGCACATCCCAAAACCTCATATACTGCATCTGGACACAATGGGAAATTTAACATGGTTCATCCAACTAACCTACACATCTTTGGACTGTAGGAGTAAATTTGAATATCCGAAGGAAACCCTCACAAACACTGGGGAGAATGTGCCAACTCCAACACAGACAGTTGCCTGAGGCTGGTATCAAACCCAGGTCTCTGTTGCTGAGGAAGCAGCGCTAACCACTGAGCCACAATACTGTGGGATCTTTGGTGCTGATGTGCTGCCCCACTGATACCTCAGGCACTCACCCTGCCTCATTTCCTAAGAGGCAGTGATGATGGAGTGAAATTATCACTAGACAATTAATCCAGAGACCCAGATAACGTTCTGGGGACCTGGGTTTGAATCCCATCACGGCAGATTTTGGAACGTGAATTCAATAAATATCTGGAAAAAATAATCTATTGACGAGAAGGAATCCATTGTCAATTGTTGAAAAAACCCATGTGGTTCACTCATGACCTTTAGGGAAGGAAAATGCCATCCTTACCTGGTCTGGTCTGCATGGGACTCCAGACCTATAGCAACGTGGTTGATTCTTAACTGCCCACTGGGTAAACGCAGCAATAAATGCTGGCCGAGCCAGTGATAGCCTCATCCTGTGAATGAATAAAGGAAACAGGTCAGGTTTTGTTCCTTCTCTAGTAGGTACATCCTACAAACTCAATCAGAAATGTTCTCGTACACACTGAACAAATACCTTTCCATCCAAGCCCTTAACACTACAGCACTCCGAGGCCATGTTGGTAAAGTTAAAACCCCTTATCATTGCATCCATATTATTCTTACAGATAACTGAGGTCTCCTGGTAAAATTCTGTCTCAATTCCCTGCTGACTATTGGGAGAGAGTCTATAATACAATCCCAGTAAGATGGTCATCCCTTTCTTATTTCTCAGTACTACACAAGTAACTTGCCTGGAGGTATTCCCAGGAATATCCTCCCGAAGCCCAGCCATAATGTTATCCCTAATCAAAAACACCTCTCTCCCTGCTGTTGGTCCCTTTCTATCCTTGCTATAGCATCTATACCTGGAACATTAAGCTGCTAGTCCTACCCATCCCTGAGTGCTGCCTCTGTAATTGCTGTAATATCCCAGTACCATGTTCAAAACCATACCCTGAGCCCACCTGCCTGACCTGTCAGGTCTCTTGCACTGAAATAAATGCAGTGCAACTGGTCCGTCCCACCTCATTCTGTAGCTTGCTCTTGCCAGCCTTGACAGTCTGACCGGTGAACAGTACCAGCCTCAGACTCACCTCTTTTCTCACTATCTCTTTAGGATTACCCCGACTCCCTCACTGGTTTAACGTCTCCCGAGTGGCACTAGCAAATCTCCCTGCTCGTCAGGAGCCCATGCTTTCCCCTTCCTATGCCATTGGTACCAATGTACAATGTCCTCCCACTGGTTATTTTCCCTTTTGAGAATATTCTGCTCCCTCTGTGAGACATCCTTGCCACTGGCACCAGGGCAGCACCACCCCATTCTGATGCCTCACTGTCAGGTGCAGAAATGGCAGACTGTGCCCCTGACTAGAGAGTCCCCTATCACCATCGATCGTGTGGAACTGGATATACCTCACATTATGTTAGAAGCCAGACTCAGTCCCAGTAACTTGGCTGTCAGTGCTACATTCCCCTGAAAGTCTATTACCAACTACATTTTCCAAAACAGTACACTTGTCTGAGATGGAGATAGCCACAGAAGACTCCTGCAGTACCTACCTACCCCTCCTAGCTTTCCTGGGGGTAACCCAACTACCTGACTGTATCTGCAGTATCCTGCAATCCTGAGACTGCACCTATCACACCCCCCGGCTCCTGTCAATTCCTCACTGCCTTTAATCACTCCTCCACCAATCCATGCGATCCAATTGAATTTGTAATCACACTTCCTGCAGACATAATCATCAGGATCATTGAAACTCTCCCTAATTTCCCACATCCAACAGGAACAGCACGCCACTCTACAACAGGCCATCACTCTGCCTTAATAATCTACAGACCAAGGCAAAGGCACAGTCTTACTGCTCGATAAATACTGCCCGAGAATAACTTATGTTTTATATCTTAAACATTTAATCAAGAGACCGTAAGACATTAAAAAGAAATCCTCACTTTACTCACTATTGTAGATTTAATAAAATAAAACTGACTAAGATTGATGTTTGAAGAGACTGAAACTCACTGAGCTGATCCCCGGCTCTGAGTACTTCCAAGGGGGAGGTCTCTCCGAGGGCAGCTGTGAAATGTCACTGTTTCTCTTCTCTGCCTACTCCATTTCCAGAGGTTTTTAACTTCACAGCAAGTCAGCTCAGAGAGGTCTCTGCTTGGTTTTATTCACTGGGGGTTGCCTTTGCTGCCCAGACCAGTATTTATTGGCCACCTTTCCTTGTCTTGGAGAAAGTGGTGGCTAACCGCCTCCCTGAAATGCTGCAGTCCATGTACACCACAGTGATGTTTGGACAACAGTCCCCCTCTGGCCCCACAACCCTCCCTGTCTCTGTAATCCCCCTCCGGCTTCAGAAATTACACGTCTGTGGCATCAGATTTTTATTTGGATTCGTTTTTGTTTAATAAACACCACCCACCCGCCCCCCCACAAAAAAAAGTGAAATATTTCACCCCCAAACAAATTTCCGTTGATTGACCTTTTGGAGAGGCTGACACATGGAGGTTGCAGTACTTTATCTCACATTGTATGCGTAGAATGATGGAACTTTCTTTTAAACATTGCTAAAAAGGGAGGAAATGGCTGCCAGACGAGTGATATGTGCAATGTTCCGAGGATTAGGGTTAGAATCCCAACATGGCTGATGACGGCATCGGAATTCAATACAATCTAGAATGAAAAGGCGAATGATGACCATGAAACTATTGTCGATTGTTAGAAAACCCATCTGGTTCACTCATGTCCTGCAGGGATGGAAACGGTCATCCTCACCTGGTCTGGCCTACATGTGACTCCAGACCCACAGCAATGTGGTTAACTCTCAACTGCCCTCAGGAAAACTACTTTAAAAACTGTTAACAAATACCCCGCAGGTATCACTTAAAAACTGGCTGTTCCCATTGGGACCATGTGAATTTCTGAACGGCCTGAACTAAAAATGAATTTCAGTTTCACCTTCTCCCTGTCTCCCCTCGCTCTGTTTTCATCTAACTCCAAAACACTCATTGAGCCAAGTAGCACCCACAGTGCAGCCCTGTCATTGTCATTGTCTGCTCACACCTACACTGCCCTCAGCCTCCTGTACTGTTCCAATGTATCTCAATGGGAGCTCAGGGACAGCATCTCATCTTTCAATTCAGCCCTTTGTAACCCCAGAGTCAACATGGACCTTAGCAGTTTCTGAATGAACAGTCAGTTGTCAGAAGCTGGAACATTGCACCTGAAAAGGTACTGGAATTTGAATCCAAAAGGACATTTAATGGGAAGTTTGCAGGTAATTGAAAATATGAAGTTTACGGGTTAACATCACGGAGTGGGTGCCTGGGTCTAAATCTGAGGGTTCTTACAAAGAGACGAGGTGTAATTTGGATAAATCTGTGCTCCCTCTCAGGGCAATATCTCCTTCCTCAGCTGCAGGGCCCAGAACAGAGCACACACCCAAAGGGTGATCCAACCACAAATTTGTACATCTTTCTGCTTAACAAAAATATCGGAGATATTTTCCCACAAACAGAACAGACAAACCTTTCTCCTTCCACAGTTAAATGCCAATGATATTCAGATCCTGATGACTCCACTGACTGTAAAAACTTGCTTTTGAGATCCCAGCCTCAATTATTCTGATTTAATATCCTATGAAATGAATTCACAAAACAAAACTCAGTCAGTACAGGAAGAATATAAAGACATACTTTTCTCTTGGTATGTGCTTGATGTGTAAATGCCTCTCCTAAAATCACACGCTATTCCTGCCAGACGAGTGATATGTGCAATGACACCCCACCTCCGCCCCCCCAACCACCGCCCCCCCATCCTAGGAATGGGACATGTCCATGTGCCTCATTGTACCTTGCCCCCAATAAAGATGGCGGCCATATCCCAGGACCTTTCACCGCCTGAGGGCCGCAGCCATTTTCCCATCTGCTGCAAAGGTGGGAAAGAGTTTCTAATTCAGACTAACGTTCCGCACAGAGTGTAATTAAGACTTCCCAGTCTAAAGTGCATCATTATCTCCTGTCTCCGAGGCCATTCTCCCCTTCTCTGTTTGTGTCTCCCACATTCACCAATGGCCGAGTCACGTGGCACTGCACAGGGAGAGTTACTGGTGACGTGTCATCCCACTGGCCACGCCCCTCATTCACTCCCATTGTTTGGATGACCAGCTGGTTCCACTTGGTCCACCAGTCCCACCCCCTTTTCCTATTGGTCCGAAGCTGCCATCAATCAGCTGGACCCCATTGTGAGGTCAGTGGTGGGATCCTCCCCCTGCCTGAATCAAACCCGGAAGGTGGATGGATGGTGAGAATCAGGAACAACAAGCAGGAGGTGCTGGGAAAGCTCAGCAGGTCTGGCAGCATCTGGGAACAGGAATCTGTCCAGTGGCCCTTCCTCAGGACCGATGAGAGCTGGGAAAATTAGGATCCTGACAGTGTGGAAACAGGCCATTCGGCCCTAAAAGTCCACAGCGTATCTCCGAAGAGTATCCCACCCAGACCCATTCCCCTACCCTATTACTGTATATTTCTCCTGAATAATGCACCTCACCTACACATCCCTGAGCATTATGGGAAATTTAGCTTGGCCAATTCAACTAACCTGCAGATCTTTGTACTGCAGGAGATAGGGGTTAAAGAGTAAATAATGGGCAGGGACAGAACCCAGAGAGAGACAGGAACATTTGGAAAGACAAAGGAGTGGATTATGATCTAATTGGGAGAGTGCATAGCTGTTAATGGAGGGGACAGGAATCTGGGTCTGGCAGCATCTCAGTGGAGGTGGCGGAAATGGCAGCTGATGATCTACGTTTTGCTGCAAAAACAGACCCGAGCTTCCAGCTGCCTGCCACTTTAACACACGAGCCTGTTCCCTGGCCAACGTCTGTCTCATGCTTACTGCAGTGTTCCAGTGAGGCCAGAACATACCAAATGGCCCGTATTTCAAGGACTGCAATTTCCCCTCCCATGTGGTCAATACCATCCACTATATCTCCTCCACTTCCTGCACCTCTGCCTTTGAAACCCACACCTCCAACTGCAACAAGGATAGAACACCCCCCTCCCCCCACCAAGTCCTTAACTTCCACCCAGATACAACACATCATCCCCTGCCATTTCCACAACCTACAATCAGACTGCACCACCAGATTCTTAAGGGGTTTGACAGAATAAATACTGATGTGTCTGAGGGTAAATACAGAGGGGGGAGTTTGAAACCAGATTCTGAGTCAGTCACAGAATCAAGGGTTCTGTTTCGGATTCATCAAGTTTAAGGGAACACGGGTAAGGGGTTTCAGTAGCAATGGATCTGGAGTGAGGAGGAGACAAGCAACATTTAAGAGATTGGAATTCCTGGTGTTTGGGATTGTGTAGATGTCTGATCAGAAGGTCAGCTTCACATCAGATATAACTGTAATAATATTGTGAAGAGTGTAGTTCTGCTGCATCGTTCCCAGTGAGAGGGAGAGGCTCAGCAGTAAGGGAAAGGAATTTGTCAGACAATGGGTTTAACCATTACAATGTTTCATTGGAGGAAACTGCACCGAATCGAGTAGTGGGAATGTGGTAAGCAGTTTGATAACTGAGTAACAGTGGAGTAACGGAGAGGGATGACGGGGAGGGAGAGCTGGGCATCGTCAGTGTACATGTGAAACCCAACATGGTGCTTTTGCACAATGGCACCTCCTGGCAGTGTGTACGTGAGATACAGGAGGGGCCAAGGACACCAAATGCAAGGAATTCAGAAAGGAAAGGGAGAGAGTGGAGATGGAGCAGGATTTTGGGAGAGAAGGATAAAACCAGAAAAGACAGAACAAGGAACAATATTGGTGAATCAGTGAGGGGGACTGATGAGAAGGAGGAGGAAAGAGAGTTGGAAAGTCTATAGTTTAGTGAAATTAGGGTAAAGGGTCAAGATGAGTTCTGATAAGGCTTGACAAGAGACTGGAAGAAGATGTAAGTTTAGGACAAAAACCAGGAACACCATGTGAGGCAGTTTGGCTCTGTGGGCTAGTGAGAGGGAGGGAAGCAGCAGATTGGATTATCTCAGTCTTAGTGACAGAGAAACGCCATGTGCTCCAAACTCTTCTTGTTGGATGGAGGAGACAGGAGGATGGACAGTGTTTCACAAAGAAACAAAACCTGGGTAAGTGATATTTAAAGTGATTAAACAAACCTAATATATTTAACTTTTATCCAAAATATTAAAACAAATGACTGAAGTCCTGGTTCGAATCCCAACTTGGCAGATGGTGGAATCTGAATTCAAGAAAAAATAACTGGAATTAGGAATTTCCTGATCTCCATGAAACCATTGTCAATGGCAAAAAAAAATCCTGCCAACGCGACAGTGGCCCAGCCAGCTACTCACTGTATTAATCACTGCAAAGTCTCAACAAAGGAATGAAACTGGGTGGACCACTCGGTATCTAACAAGGCACCAGAAAATACAGCCACAGAATCAGCCCTCTGGATGGTGCAACGTCCTCCAGACTAACATCTGGAGTTTGGTGTCAAAATGTGCAGAGCTGTCTCACAGACCAATCAAGGAACAGCCTGACATTCTCATACTCATGAAATCAACCCTTACAGACAATGACCAGACACCACCATCACCATCCCAAGATATTGAGATTGTGGTGATGGAAAAGCACAACAGGTCAGGCAGCATCCGAGGAGCAGGAGAATCGACGTTTCGAGCCTAAGCCCTTCATCAGCCTGACCTGCTGTGCTTTTCCAGCACCACACTCTCGACTCTGATCTCCAGCATCTGCGGTCTTCACTTTCTCCTGAAATCTCTGAATATGTCCTGTCCCACCGGCAGGACAGACCAGGCAGAGGTGGTGGCACAGACAGGGAGGATTTGCCCTCTGAGTACTCAGCATTGACTCCGGACACCAGGAAGTCTCATGGCTCCTGTTGATTACTAGGTACCGTCCTCCATTGGCTGATGAATCACTTCTCTTTCATGTTGAACACCATTTGGAGGAAGCACTGGGGAAGTAAAATGGTGTCAAACGTACTCTGGGTACAGGATTTCAATGTTCACAATCGAGACTAGCTCTGCAACAGAATTACTGACTGAGCCGGTCAGGTCCTAAAGGACACAGCTGTTCAACTGAGTCTGCAATGGGTGGTGAGGGAACCAAGAGGGAAAAAACATACTTGATCTCATTGTTATGAATTGACCAGCTGCAGATACATCTGTCCATGACAGTATCGGACAGGACACATTCCTCTTGGAGACAAAGTCTTGGCTGAAAGTTGAGAAAAACCTCCATTGTGTTGAGTGACACTATCACCGTTCTAAATGGGACAGACTTTGAAGAGATGTAGAATCTCAAACTGGATCTCTGAGGCACTGTGGGACATCAACAGCAGCAGAACTGTACTCCAGCACAATCTGTAATCTCATGGGTTTGTAAATCCTGCTCTCACCCATCACAAAGGACAGGAAAGGAGGGCATGCCAACAGCAGCACCAGGTGTACCTAAAAATGAAGTGCCAACCTGGTGAAGCTACCAAACAGGACCATCTGCATTTCAAACAGCATCAGCACCAAGCCACAGAGCTAAGTGATCCTACATGCAATGGAACAGATCGGAACTCTGCAGTTCTGCTACACCCAGTTGTGAACGGTGATGGACAATTAAATAACTCACTGGAGGAAGCATCACAGATATCCCCACCTTTACTGATGGAGGGGCCTCACACATCCATGCACCAGATACGACAACAGCATTTGCAGCTATCTGTATCCAGAAGTGCAAAGTGGGATGATCCATCTCATCCTTCTGCAGTGGTTTCCAACATCACAGATGCGAGTTTTAAGCCAGTTTGATTCAGTTTGGATAACATCAAGAAATGGCTAAGTAGTGCAAAGGCTACGGGCTCTGGCAATAATACTGACAGAGGAGGTTCCAGACTGAGTCTGTCTGTCATAGAGAGTATGGCTGCCTCATGGAGTTTGAAGCACTGCAATGGGTCCATGCAAGTCATGTTAGTCAAGGATATTATAACGGTGGCTGAGAGTACTTTTGATGAGGACTCTATTACTGAGGTAGTGTGGGCTGAGGTTAGAAACAGGAGAGGAGAGGTCACACTGCTTAGAGTTTTTTTTAATAGGCCTCCACAGAGTTCCAGGGAAGTTGAAGAGAGGATTAGCAAAATTATTCTGGGAAAGTGCAAAAGTACCAGGGTGGGCATTATGGGGGACTTTAGCTTCTGTGCAGAGAGGTAGCGAGTCTGTTTGAGAACGTGGCTGAAGAGCTTATGGGGGACTTTAGCTTCCCCAACATTGACTGGGAATGCTATAACTCTCATACGTTGGGTGATCAATTTTTGTCCAGTGTGTACAGGAGGGTTTCCTGATACAGTATGTCGAAGGCCAACAAGGGGGGAGGCCACATTGGATCTGGTGATTGGTAATGAACCAGGCCAGGTGTTTGATTTAGTTTTAGGTGAGCACTTTGGAGAGAATGACCATAATTCAGATATGTTTAGTTTAGCAATGGAAAGGGACAGGTACATGCCACAGGGCAAGAGTTATCAATGGGGCAAGGACAATTATAATGCAATTACGCAGGAATTGGGATGCATAGAATAGCGTAGCAAACTGCAGGGGATGCAGAGAATGAAAATGTGGAGCTGGTTTAAGGAAGAGATATTGCATATCCTTGATAGGTATGTCCCTGTCAGGCAGGGAGGAAGTGATAAGGTAAGGGATCCGTGGTTTATTACAGAAATTGCATAGCTTGTTAAGAAGAAGAAGGAGGCTTATGTGTTGATGAGACAAGATGGTTCAGATGAGGAGATGGAGAGTTACAGATCAGATAGGGAGGATTTAAAGAGAGTTAAGAAGAGCAAAGAGAGGACACGAGCAGTCTTTAGCAAATAGAATAAAGGAGAATCCTAAAGTTTTCTATAGGTATGTGAGGAATAAAATGATGATTACGGTAGGAACAGGTCCAATCAAAGACAGAATGGGAAGTTGAGTGTGTACCATGTGGAGATCGGAGAGGTGCTAACGAACATTTCGCATTGGTTTTCACTCAGGGAAAGGAGAATATTGTAGAGGAGAAGAATGTGGTATGAGATATTAGACTAGAAAGGATCGAGATTAGTTAGAAACAGGTGTTATCAATTCTAGAAAGAGTGAAAGTAGACATGTCCCCTGGGTTGGATGGGATTTATCCAAGGATTCTCTGGGAAGCTAGGGAGGAGATAGCAGAGCATTTGGCTTTCATATTTGAGTCATCATTGTCTACACGTTTGGTACCAGAGGACTGGAGGATTGCAAATGTTGTGCCTTTGTTCAAGAAGGGCAGTAGAGATGACCCAGGTAATTATACACCAGTGAGCCTGACTTCTGTTGTAGGAAAGGTTTTGGAAAGGATTATAAGAGATAAGATTTATAATCATCTTGCAAACAACAATTTGATTTCAGATAATCAACATGGTTTCGTTAAGGCAGGTCATGTCTCGCAAACCTCATTGAGGTTTTTGAGAAGGTGACCAAGCATGTAGATGAGGGTAGGGAAGTTGACGTGGTATACATGGACTTCAGTAAAGCCTTTGATAAGGTTCCACATAGTAGGCTGTTGGAGAAAATGCAGAGGCATGGAAATGAGGGTGATTTAGCAGTTTGGATTAGAAACTGGCTTTCTAAAGGAAGGCAGCGAGTGGTGGTTGATAGAAAATATTCAACTGGAGTCCAGTTACTAGTGGTGTGCTACAAAAATCTGTTTTGGGACCACCACTGTTTCTCATTTTTAGAAATGACTTAGAGGCAAGCATAGGTAGATGGATTAGTAAATTTGCTGATGACACTAAAGTCGGTGGAGTAGTGGACAGTGTGGAAGTGTGTTACAGATTGCAGGGGGACTTGGATAAACTGCAGACTTGGGCTGAGAGGTGGCAAATGTAGTTCAATGCAGCTAAATGTGAGGTGATACACTTTGAGAAGAATAACAGGAAGGCAGAGTACTAGGTCAATGGAAAGATTCTTGGTAGTGTGGATGTGCAGAGGGATGTCGGAGTCCATGTACATAGATCCCTGAAAGTTGCCACCCAGGTGGATAGTACTGTTAAGGTGACATATGGTGTGTTAGGTTTCATTCATAGAGTAATTGAGTTCCAGAGCCGCAATATCATGCTGCAAAGATAAAAAAGCTGGTGCAGCCATACTTGGAATACTGTGTGCAGTTCTGGTGCCCATATTTCGGGAAGGACAGGAGGAATTGGAAATGGTGCAGAGGAGATTAACCAGGATATTGCCTACTCTGGAGGGAAGGTCTTACGAGGAAAGGCTGAGAGACGTGAACCTGTTCTCCTTGGCAAGAAGGCTAAGAGGGGATTTGATAGAGACATACAAGATGATCAGAGGCTTAGATAGGGTAGACAGTGGAAGTCTTTTTCTAGGATGATGATGTCAGTATGCACGAGGGGGCATAACTACAAATGAGGAGTGATAGATTTAAGACAGATGTCAGAGGCAGGTTCTTTACTCAGAGAGGGGCAAGGTTGTGGAATGTACTACCTGCTAATGTAGACAACTCAGCCACATCAGGAAGATTTAAACAATCCTTAGATAAGGACATGGGTGATTTTGGGATAGTGTAGGGGTGAGAATCAGTTCACAGGTCAGCGTGACATCAAGGACTGAAGGGCCTGTTCTGCGCTGTATTGTTCTATGACTATTGTGCTACAAGAGATTTCTGCTGTCTTAAACAGAGTGACAGATCTTGTATGTTGGCTTACAAAATGTCACTGATCGCTACCAAAAATGTACGAGGTCAAGTTAGGGCAATAATAAGTTGCTGCAACAGGAGGGGAGCAGGTAACTCCATACAAAACCCTGCTTCTTCTCACCTATTTTTACCTCCAAAATAGAGGGAAAGCACCTCTGGATCCCACCACAACAATTTGCCCCACAATCCTGGTATCTGGCTGCGCACTAGGTGGAGTGGAATAGTCTGTACTGGGACCCATTGGGGCCCTGAAACACTTGGGAAAGACTAAAATCATCTGAGCACTGAGAACCCCACCACATTGTATGCATTTTCTATTGTTTTTACTCGGTTCCCTTGTTTTTCCGAATGAACCTGTTTAAAGTTGTTATTAGACACACCTGCACTCGCTGTGAATTGAACCCAGGCCTCCCGGTCAAGATTCGGGATATTTTCACCGCATCACAAGACATCGACTCTAACTTCCCTTGTCCCTTAATGTTTCTGGTGCTTAGCTGCTGAGTCACGCCCGAATCAACTCTGCAAATGGGAGGAAGGGGCGGAACTGGAGGACCAAGCAGCGGCCGGTCCTCCAACCAGAGTGAGTGAGGGGCGGGGCCAAAGCATTCTCGGGAGTGAACGCGTCAGGATTGGTCAGAATGCAAACTGTTTTGCAGGATTGATCGTTTTCACTACATAGTGGGAGTGTTAAACCTCTGTCATAAATCAATGTGAGATTTTAAGAAATAGTTGTGATGTAAATCTGATAACGTACATATTTTCAATCGATTTGCACAAATTGAGTAAGAAACTTGTTTTCAAACTCAGAACGACTGGTAATTTACATACTTGGCCAGTATGGTTGAGTTGGACCGAACAATCTACTCTCATACTAGCCAACTCTATATCTGTAAGTCGACAGAACTGTTGTTAATGACAAATATATCACCCATGATTCTCTTCAGTTATGAATAATCTGTATAAACTCACCAGAAACCTCAGACGCACGCGCAGTTTGGTTCCTATGTGGCACATGCGCAGTCACACTGATCGGGACAGGGAGAGGGAGAGACACGGAGCTGAATTCTCCGGCAAGTAGCTGCGATCGGCTTCAGAGAGCGGCGCTCAGAGCCGGGGTGTGGGAGCGTCGCTGGGAGAAAGGAGCGGACAGAATTCACAAATCTCGGATAGAAGTTAAAAAAAAACCAAAAAGCCCCTCCAGGCCCGGGGAAGGAGGTGGCGGTCTCTGATCGGGGAAGCGGCTCAGGGTCACGGCCGCCATTTGTTTGAGGGAAGAGGGAGCGCTCTGGGCCGCCATGTTGTGAAGGTCAAGGTGCAGGAGGGCGGGGCTACCGGGGTCTGTAGAACAATCAGAGGAAAGGGAAGGCCCATTGTTACTGATGAATTCCATGAACACAGCGTCACTGGGCGGTCCCGCAGGAATCTCCTCTCTCAGTCCCTGCTGTGATGTTTCACCCCAATCACAACCAGCAGCTCTCCTCCTCTCTCAGCTCCCCTTCTGTCCTTCCTGCAGCATCTGTCCCCTGGGGCATTGAGCTGCCTGTCCTGTCCCTCCCTCAGCTGTTGTTCTGTAATCCCTGTGATATCCCAGTCCCACCTTAGATTACTTCACTAAAGACAGGGATGCAACCGATGGATTTTTCTTAACCTCAGCAATTGTTTAATACTCACTTACATGTTTTTAATTACATCATTTTTGAAGCATTTATTTCACATTCAATCCACATTCAATCATTTGCAATGGTGGGATTTGGACTTGTGTCCAGAGAACACTTGCTGAGTTTCTGGATAAATCGTCACACAATAATGCCCCAAGGCCATCACTTCACCTGCTCACAGTTTGTATATCCCAGTGCAACATGAATTAAAACCCTTTCTTCCTGCACAATTGTTTGACCCGGCGCTCTGGTGTAGTGACTCAGTACCTCACCGTCTGGTATCCCTCACTGTGTGCGTCTAATTGCTGCTTCTGTCAGCGTCTCTCACTTTTGAAGCTACTCCAGATCATGAGCCAACAGAATTCTCCGCTCCAGAGAGATGAGGCAGCACAGGTCAGGAATGGAGACTGGGATTTTCCAGATCTCTGTGGGCTCAGTGCCATTCTATATGTGTCACCCTCAAAGCATTAGTGTAATTTCCCATTTTGCCTATTTCTGTGTCTTCTACAGGTACGCATGGAGTTCCTGACTCAATAGACTTGCCAACTGCTGGCTGGGACGATGGTTGGTCAGCCAGAGAGACACAGTCAGGGAGGTCGGAGTCTTCAATCAACCCTGCTGCCAGGTAAGATCATTCCAGTGCACAGAGCAGAAAGTAGTAAGAGGGATCCAAACATCAGCTAACAAAACAGGACAGAGAGAAAGTGCTGGAGGGGGAGCACAGTACAGACACAACCCAGGCTCAATCACCACATCTGCTGCAAGTTTTGTTGTAATGAGACAGCATCGGGAGTTCCCAGTTATCAGTCCAGGCCTGTGCTTTCTTGGGGAGCATCAGAACAACTGAGGGAAAAGCAGGCCTCCCATGAGAGGGTGGTAATGCAATCTGGGATCTTTCTGTTCCCTATTCCCTCTCCAACACTATCTATGGCTTGTATTGAGGACCAGTGTCTTCAATCATTCTAACTCCTATAACAGTTCCTATCTCTGTCATCTCCCCTCTCACCAATTATTTCACATATTTGAAACCTCCAGTCCAGATGACCATCCATATCACTGTAACTTGCTTCAATCTCTACAACATGCCTTGTCTCAATAGTCTTCTCCTCCTCCAATAACTGCAGACGTAGGGTCTGTTTCTGAGCGGCATGATTCTTCGGCCAAGGTTTCCTAAATGAAATGAGTCACATTTGCCTGTGTTTGGCTCATATCCCTTCAAACCTTCTCCTCTCCATGTACCTGCCCAAGTATCTTTTCCATGTTGTAATTGTACTTGTTTTTACCATTTCCTCTGGCAGTCCGTTCCGTCTAAGCACCATCTTCTGTGGATAATGTTGCTCCTCAGCTCCCTCTTTAAATCCTTGCTCTCTCACCTCACGTTTATGCCTCTAGCTTTGGACTCACCTACCCTGGACTATTCACCGTACTTAGGCCCTACATTGTTTCATAAACCTTTATAATGGCACCCCGTGGCCTCCTCTGCCTGGGGGAAATATTGATGACAGTGTTACCAATATCTCCAACTCATGTACTCAATGCACTGACCAATGAAGACAAGTGTGCCAATTGCCGCTTTCAACACCCTGTCCCCCTGTGATGCCAGTCCAAGGAACAATGTAACTGCACCCCTTGGTCTCTCCCTTTTCTACAACACTCTCCAGGGCCCAACCATTAACTGTGTTAGTCCTCCCTGGTTTGTCTGAATAAATCCAATACCTGAATTAAATTCCATCTTTCATTCCTTGGCCCACTGGCCCAGTTGATTAACATCCCCTTCGATAACTATATCCCCTGCCCACTCTTCCACTAATCTTGGTATCCACAAACATACTAACAGGAACTGCTCTCTTTTCACTCAGATTGTTTATGTAAATGGTGCACAACAGTGGTCCCATCACCAATCCTTACAGCACACTGCTGGTCAGAGGCCCCAGTTTAAACAACAACCCTCTCCCACCATCCTCTGTCTCCCATTGTCATCCCATTTTGTATCCAGTTGGCAAGCTCTCCCTGATCCTTTGTTGTCTACCGTTACTAACCAATGGATCATGCTTCACCCTGAACAGGGGTTTGCTGAAGCCAGAAACAACGTCTGTTGCTCTGCCTTCGTCTATCTTTTTGGTCACATCTTGAGCAAACTCCGGTCAAGTTTGTGAGACATGTTATTCCACGCACAAAGCCATGCTGGCTGTCCGTAATAAGGCCTACCTCTCAGAACGACCTCCAACAACTGACCCACCCTGATGTCTCGCTCATCAGCCTGTAGCTCCCTGGCTTTCTCTTGCAGCCTTTCTTAATTAATGACACAACATTATAATCATAGTCAGAGAGTCATACCACACTGTTCGGTTAACACTAACCATACTCTAAAACTGATCTCATCCCACCTACCTGTTCCTGGATCATATTCCTTCATACCTTTCTTATTCCTGCCCTAATCCAAATGTCTTTTAAACATTGTAAACGTCCCCACATTCACCCCTTCCTTGGGAAGTTCATTCCACACACAACCCATCCTCTGTGTAACAATGTGCTCCTCATGTCTTTTTTTTATATGTCTCTCCTCTAAACTGAGAAATGTAATGCCTTGCCTTGAAACTCCCCTGTCCATGGGAAAGACAACTCCCATTAACTCGATCTATCCTCCTCATGATTTTATAAACATCTATGAGGTCATCTGTCAACATTCAGGTTTCAGTGAAAAATACCAACCTGTTCAGCCTTTCTTTATACTGAAGCCTTTCATACCCAGCCACATCCCAGTAAATCTCCTCCCAACCCTTTCCTGCTTAATAATATCCTTCCTATAACTGGTCGACCAGAACTGGACACAGTATTCCAGAAGAGGACTCACCAATGGCCTGTATAATCTCAATATGGCTTCCAACTCCTATATCCAAAGGACTGAGCAGTGAAGGCAAATGAGGCAAGCACCTTTTTTTAAACTATCCTGTCTCTCCATGTTGCAAATTTCAAAGAATTATGTACCTCAACCCCGGGGTCCCTCTGTTCTACAACACACTACCGAAGGTCCTACTATTAATTGTATAAGCCCTGCCCGTGTTTGTTGTACCAAATGCATTCCCTCACATTTATTCAGATTGAACTCCATCTACAGTTTTTCAGCCATTCACACATTTCATCAGGATCCCTTTGTAATCTCAGAAAACCACCTTCACTGTCCACAATGCCACCCTCCAGTCTATCAGCCTATCACATGCATCTCTCTATGGTACAAATATCTCTGCTAGGGGCCCTACAATGTCTTCACCAGCTTCCCACAATGTCCTGAGCTACATTTGATCAAGTCCTGGGGATTTATCTACCTTTGTGTTTTAAACCCTCCAGCACCTCCTCTTCGATAATGTGGACTCATTTCAAGACATTGAGTCATAGAGATATACAGCATGGAAACAGGCCCTTCAGACCAACTCCTGCATGACGTTTCTAGTCACATTTGCCACAAGTTTTGCCAATATCCCTCTAAATCTTTGCTAGTCATACACCCATCCACATACCTGCAAATCGCCTCCCCAGATCTACTTTAAAAATTCCTGTCCAATACTATCTTGCTCCATTGAATAACTTGAACTTGTGGGCCAGGCCTTTCCTTTTCCATCACTATTTTCAAACGAATACAATTGTGGTGACTTTCCAAAGGGCTCCCCCACTAACACCTCAGTCCCGTTCCCGACCTTGTTTCCCAAGGGGAGGTCAGCTTTAGCCCCATTCTCCAGTTGGGCCACTTACATAATGACTGGGAGTTTCAGGAACACACTTAACAAATTCCTTTCATCCAAATGCTTAACTTAGTAGGAATCCCAGTCCAGGTTTGGAACAGTTAGGATCCCCTATCATTACAACCCTAATATTCTAAGAGATATCTGAAATCTCCTGACATATTTGCTCCTTCATCTCCCATTGCCTATCGCTGTAGTCCGACCATAGAAAACTAATGGCCAATTTTTATTTCTCAGTTCCACTAGTATCGTTTAACTGGGCGATCCTGCATGAATACTCCCTCTAGGTCCTGCTGGGATGTTTCCCCCAGTCAAAACCACCAGCTCTCCGCCTGTTTTGCCTCCTGTTCTATCCTTCCTGCAGCATCTGTCTCCGGAACATCGAGCTGCTGGGCCTGTCGCTCCCTCAGCTGTGTTTCTGTAATACCTATGGTATCCCAATCCCATGTTCCCATCCATGCTCTGGGTTTATCTGCCTTATCTGTCTGGCCCTTTGCATTGAAATAACTGCAGTTTAATCCACCCGTTTTCCCTCATTGTCTGCTATGTTCGTGCCTGCCTTGTCTATTTATATTGCTCTCTACAACATCTGTACCAGCCTCAAATTTCCTTCTGGCCTTACGACTGTTTGGAGTCACACAGCCCTGCCAGACAAGTTTAAATCCTCTCGAGCAGCTCCAGCAACGTTCCCCACCAGGATATGGGTCCCCCTCCTGCTCCCAGTTCAGGTGCCTTCCCAGCCCTGTCTACCTGTGCTGACACCTTCAGACATCCAGGGACTTGCCCACCAAGGTCCCTGTGTCCCTCAGTACTCCAGGAGGACCGACCATTCATGATGGATATCATTCATTTATTAGACTTCCCACAGTGCATTCCCTCACAGTGATCAGAAGTAAACTCTGTCTGCCATTACTCTACTCAGTTTATCATCTGATGGACATTAGACTGCAGCCTGAGTCCATCCCCCTCACCATGGACAACACCCTCACCTTTCATGTTATCTACAAACCTACTAATGTTACCTTCTGCTTTCCCATCCGAGTGATTAATGTCCATAATGTCCAGCAATGGCTCCTGCACAGATCCCTGTGGTACACCCGCTGGGCAAAGGCTTTCAATCACAAAACCAACCCTCCACCAATTGTGGAGCCACTTTACCAACTGACCTTGGATCCCATGGGATCTTCCCTTTTGGACCAGCCTTCCGTGTGGGACCTTGTCAAAGACCTTAATGAACTCCATGTAACCCACATCATCTGGACTGCCCTCATCAATATCAGAGTATCACTGTACAAAGTCTAATCTAAGGGATTATGATTTTTGTACATCAGCAATGGTTTCATATTTGTTTATGGATTGTTAATTGCTATTTTTAAAATTATTGATTTTAAATTCCACCATATCTTATGATTGGATTCAAACCTGCCTCCCCTGAGCACTAACTGAGGTTTTGGACAAATGCCCTAACAATAATGTTACTGGGTCATCACTTCACCTGCTCACTGGTTGTTCATCCCTGAGCACTGATACATGAAGCTAAACCCATTCTTCCAACATGATTGTGTGATCCTGAAGCCTTCCAGCACTCCGGTGATCTCTCTTAGTCTCTCCCCATGTGGTATCCCTCACTGTGTGGGTCTAATTGCTGCCTCTGTCAGTGTCTCTCGCTCTTGCAGCTACTCCAGATCCTGAGCCAACAGAATTCTCCACTCCAGAGAGACGCAACAGCACAGGCCAGGGATGGAGACTGGGATTTTCCAGATATCTGTGGGGTTCATTGCCATTCTCCTTGTGTAACCCTCACCGCATCAGTCTAATTTTCCATTCTGTCTATTTCTCTGTCTCCTGTAGGTACTCAGGAAGTTCCTGACTCAATAGACTTCCCAACTGCTGTGTGTCTCATCCATCACCTTATTAAAGGTGGTTGGTCAGCCAGAGAGACAAAGGGCAGGGAGATCTGGAGCCTTCAATAAATCCTGCAGTGAGGTAAGATCACTCACAGTGCACAGAGCAGGGAGCAATGGGAGGGCTGCAAACATCGGCTAACAATACATGATATAGATACAGTGCTTGATGGGGAGCACAGTATAGACACACCCCATGCTCAATCATCACATCTACTTTAACTTATGTTGCACTGAGACAGCATCGGGAGTTCAGAGTTATCAGTCCAGGCCTGTGCTGTCTTAGTGAGCATCAGGACAACAGAGGGGAAAGCAGGCCTCCCACGAGAGGGTGTGAATGCTGCCTGGGATCTTTCTGTTCTGTGTTCTCCCTCCAACACTGTATTAAGACTCACTACTCTGCAACACTGTATCTGTGCATGGCTTGTGCACCAGTGTCTTCAGTCATTTTTAACTCCTATAACAGTAGTTGTCCCTGTAACCTCCTCCCTTCCCGATAGTCCCTCCACATAGTTGAGACGTACTGCATTCCAGACTACCATCCCTATCGCTGTAACTTGCTTCAGTGTCCACAACATGCCTTATTTTGGTACATTAATCCTCTTTAACTGGATACAGAGTGATACAGCACGGAAACAGAACCTGTGGTCCTACTCCTCAATGCTGCCCATGTTACCTCAACTGAATGAGTCTCATTTGCCTGCTTTTGGCCCTTATCTCTTCAAACCTTCTCCTCTCAATGTACCTCCCAAATATCTGTTCCATGCTGTAATTGTTCTTGTTTCTCCCATGTGCCTGAGGCAGTCTGTTCCATCTATGCACCATCCTCTGTGGATAATGTTCCCCGTCAGCTCCCCCTTCAAATCCTTGCTCTCTCACGTCCCGTTTATATCCTCGAGTTTTGGACTCACCTACCCTTGGCTATTCACCATTCTTAGGGCCACCCCGAGGATTCATCTGTCAATGACGGCAAATTTGCCAAATGTCGCTTTTCCCACCCTGTCCATCCGGTATGCCACTTCTGAAGAACAATGAAACTTGCACCCCCTGGTCTCTCTCGCTCGCTCTCTCTCTCTCTCTCTCTCTCTTTCTCTCTATTCGACAACCCTGGCCAGAGCCCTTCCATTAACTGTATTAGTCCTCTATGGTTTGTCTTAACAAAATCCAACACCTGAATTAAACTCCATCTTTCATTGCCTGGTCCACTGACCCAGTTGGTCAAGATCCCCTTTGATAACCGTATTTACTGCCCACTACACCATTAATTTGATCATCAACAAACTTACGAACAATCACTTCTATATTTTCAACCAAATCATTTATGTAGATGATGCACATTAGTGGACCCAGCCCTGATCCTTTCTTCAATAATGGAATAAAACCATATTCTTGTCATAGAGCCATACAGCATGGAAACTGACCCTTCAGCTGATACCCACCATCATCTAAAACTCAACTCTTCCCAGCTGCCTGTTGCTGGCCCATAGCACTCCAACCCTTCCTTATTCACCTGTTTATCCAAATATCTTTAAATGTTGTAATTGTACCCACATCAACCCCTTTCTCAGGAAGTTCATTCCACACTCAAACCACCCTCGGTGTAGCAAATTGCCCCATATCTTTTTTTTGAACATCTCTCTCCTCTAACCTTAAAAATGTGGCCCCTCCTCTTGAGACTCTCCCATCCTGCGGAAAAGGCAGCTACCATTAAATGGATCTATATACCTCATTTTTTTCATAAACCTTTATAGTATCATGTCTCAACCTCCAGGCTCCAGTGAAAAAAGACTCAGCCTATCCAGCCATTTTTCAGAACCCAAGCCTTCCATACCCAGCAATATCCTGGTAAATCTCTTCTGAATCCCCTGCAGCTTAATAATATCCTCCCTATAACTGGGCGACCAGAACTGCACAGAGTATTGCAGAACAGGCCTCGCAAATGTCTGTGCAATCTCAATGCCGCTCATACCGCTCATGTTCATATAAGCCTCTGTAAGGTCATCACTCAGTCTCCGATTCTCCAGTGACAGTAACCCCAGCTTATTCAGCAACAACCCGGGCAATATCTTGTAAAGCTTTTCTGAGCCCTTTCAAGTTTCACAACATCCTTCCTATAGCAGGGAGACTGGAATTGCAGAGGACTCCGAATGTGGTCTCATGTATTACTCTTGTTCCCTGAGTTCCCCAGTCTTTGTCCTCAGTAAGTTCTGGAGTGAAAAAATTGTTTAGGATCTTAGCAAATATCCTGCAGTCCCACACATCGATGGCCTCATTGATCTTTAATGGATACTATTTTGTCCTGAGTTCCTTATGCACTCCTAATATACTGATACAATCACTTTTGGATTCCCCTTTCCTTCTCTGCTGAGGCTATTTCATTGAGCCTTTCTCCATTCCTGTTTTCTACTCAAAGTGTATTCCTACAGCCCCTGTATATCCTCAGGGATTCCCTTGATCCAGCTGGCTATACCTGACATGTGTCCCCTTTTCCTTGACCAGACCCTCAATAGACAGCCAGTGTTTCCGAATGCTGTCAGCATTGAGCTGCACACACACAGGAACATGCTGACGCTAGTCGATCAGTTTATCTCACTTTAAAGATATTCTCACTTGCCAAACTTCCCTTTCCCTGTAAATAATTCCCTTCCCCAATCACATTTTGAAAGTTCCTGGCTAATACGATCAAGATTGGTCAGGCTCCATTTTATAACTTGCACTTGTGGACCAGGCCTGTCCTTTTCCAAAGCTGTTTTCAAACTACTAGAACTGTGGTCACTTTGGCAAAATGCTTTCCCACTCACATCTCAGTCCCCTTCCCTACCATGATTCCCAAGGGGAGGTCAGGTTTTACCCCTTTCTCTTTTCAGGCCATTTACATATTGATTGGGAGATCCTGGAACACAATTACCAAATGCCTCCCCTTGCAAACACTGAACACTGGCAGTCCCAGTCTTGGTTTGGAAAGTTCAAAAACCCTACCATAACAGCCCCATTATTATGGTTGATATTTAAGATGTCCCGATACATTTGTTCCTCAGTCTGCCATGGATTATTCGGGGTCAGCAGTCAGATCGTATCAACGTGATGACCCATTCTTATTTCTCAGTTCCACTAACATAGCTTCACTGGGCGATCCCACAGGAATATCCTCTCTAAGTCCTGCTGGGATGATTCATGCAATCAAAACCCACCACCACACGTCCTCTCCTGCCTCCCCTTCCTGGAGCATCTCTACCTTGAAACAATGAACTGCCAGTCCTGCCCCTCCCTCAGCTGTGTTTCTGTAATAACTATAATATCCCAGTCCCATGTTCCAATCCATGCCTTGAGTTCATCTTCCTTAGCTGTCAGGCCCCTTGTATTGAAATAAATGCAGTTGAATCATCAGTTTTCCCCCATTGCCTGCTATGTTCTTGCCTGGCTTATCTGCTGAAATTGCTGTCTTTAACACGTGTACCAGTCTCAATCTTCTTTCTGGCCTTACGTTTATTTAAGGTCCAACACCCTGCCAGACTAGGTTATGTCCTCTCAAGCATCTCTAGCAATTCACCCCAGCAGGATGTGGGTCCCTCTCCCGCTCCCAGTTGAGGTGCCTTTCCCACCCTGTAAACCTGTGCTGACACCTTCAGGGATCTATGAACTTGTCCACCAAGGTCACTGTATTCCTCAGTACTCCGCAAAGTCCTACCATTCATTATGTCTGTCCTTCGCTTATCGTACCTCCCACAGAGTATCACCTCACTTCAATCAGAACTGAACTCTGCTTAGATTTTCATCTGATCGACATCGAACAGCAGACGGAGACCATCCCCCTCACTGTGGATAACACCCTCACCTTTCATATCATCTGCAAACCTACTAATGATACCTTCTGCTTTCACATCCGAGTCATTAATGGTCAATGGTTCCTGCACAGATCCCTGTGTACACCCGTTGGTGAAAGTATTCTACCCACCAGTTTTGCATCCAATTTGCCAACCTGCCTTGGAACCCAGTCCTTTTGGACCAACCTTACATTTTGCATCTTATCAAAGGACTTATTCAAGTCCGTGTAACCCACATCATCTGCACTGCCTTCATCAATATACTTCAGCACCATTTCAAAAACCTGAACTGAATTCCTCAGACAGTACCTTCCTCTGCCAAATCTGTGATGACTAAACCAAGTTGATCCTTATCTTTGCAAGTGTGGATTCATCCTCATAATTCATTCCAATAATTTCCCTCCCCCTGCTGTCAGACTATCTGCTCTGTAATTACCTGGCCTATCCCTGCTGTCCTTTTTGAACAAAGGAACCACATTAGCGATCCGCCAGTCATTCAACACTTCACCTGAGTCCAGCAAAGTATATATATCCACCAACAATCTCTGGGTAATTAGCATGGGGTCAAAGAATGCTGGTCCAGGCAGTAACACCCACATCCCATGAATGAATAAATAAAAATAAATATGTCCCTCCCTACCTCTGCAAACCCCTCCAGCTGCAGTAATTCGTACTGGCTTTGTAACACCGTTCAGGCCCTGACCACTCTCTGTAACTCTCTCACTACCTCCAGCATCTTCATCTCTCCCTGTTCCTAACGTATCAATAAACCTTGACAATGTTTCCTCTTCCCATTGCCCTCCTCCTGCTAGCAGACCCATTGCAATCCCTTTAAAACTTACTCTAAAACTCTCACTTGAGGATTTTAAGTATTTTGTGGTGATCTTCTCAGCTTCCTAATCTAATATGATCCATTTTGTCCTGAGTGAGGGACCGGTGGGGATTTCTTGCTGAGTTTTTGTCTGTTTCAATGGAATGTCCTTTTGTTGAGTGTTTTACACTGTTCATTCAAATGTTTTCCACAGTTCATTTCCAGACACACACATTTCAGTCTGTGTAGCCTATTTACCTTGGTCAGTTTTCCTCTCAAACCCATGTAATTGGCTATTTTTGTTTCTATTTGTAGCTTGTCCTTTCTGTGATTTACTTGAAAACTTTATTTTTCTTTAAACTGCACTTTATCACAATTTTCCTGAGGATCTCTCCAGAATGACATAACTCATTCACTAAGTTTTCTCACACAACAGTCACTCTGAGACAGTTACGTCCCTCGCCGGTTGCACAATGTGTTATTCTAAGAAATACTGAAAAAAATTCTCTGAACTCCTCTTCCAATATCACTGTTGTCCGTGTGACTGTCCCAGACTTTGCGAATATTGAAATTTCAATAAATGTTCACCATTCCTTTATTAAAAATTCCAATGAGTTCCTGTGTAATGCAGTGATGAGCAAGGGAATGCTGTTCAGTGGTCTAAAACTGTTCTGCTGCTTGTGTCCTTGGCAAGGAGTAGCCAGAGGTTACATTCAGACTGACTCTACTTCATGATCTGAGACCAAATGCTTTCTCTGTAATGCCCGTCTTACCCATTATTGTTAGTGTTACCCATTTTGCCTGAGTTTGCACAATGTTGCGAAACATTGAATATTTATGTCCACCTTTTGTTCGCCCTGTAACAACATCTCTCTGGTGTCAAAATCTCTTTTATCTCTGTGCCACAAATCCATCTACCTTGTTGCAGAGACTTTGTCCATTAATAAAAAACATAATTTACTCTTTCCCACAATTTCCTGTCACAAATGGTTTTGCTGATCTACAGTTTTAGTTAAAATTTGGCCCATCCTGTTCCTTTCTGTTGTCTTCGGTCACATTTTCTGTTGCTTCACCTTTTCTATTTGGATTTGGAAAGCTTCTTTCACCTGAAGCCTGTCCCAGCATCCTCTTTGTCAGTTTAAAGCCCTGTCCATAATCCTACCAATGTGATTGGCCAGGACATTGTTCCACTGGAACTGTGCTGGGACCAATCTGAATGGATTGTTTTAAAATCAGGTCTGGGATGTGGGTGTCTCTGGCTGACCAGCCTTTATTGCCCATCCCTTGCTGCCCTTGAGCTAAGCAGCTGGCTCGCCCATTTCACAGGGTCATTGAGAGGCAAACACTTTGCTGTGGGTATGTCGTGCAGACCACGTGAAAGTGAACTGTCGTCTTTCTCTGAAGGTCAAGTGTTTGGATTTTTATCAATACTTATTTATGGATTGTTAATTCTAATTTTTAAAACATATATTCATTTAAAATTCCACATGGTTAGAAGTTAGAAAAAAGAAGAGAGGTGGTCACTTTGTTGGGACTGTATTGTAGACTGAGTAGACCCAACAGATACCAGAGGAGCAGCTGTGTTGAGGGATTGCAGATAACTATAGGAATAATAGAGGAGTACAGGCTGGAGATTTTAATATTCCCTGTATTGACTGGGCCACCTGGAGTATAAAAGACTCGGACAGATTGCAATTTTTCAAATATGTCCAAGAAAGGTTTCTAAATCAATATGCAGAGGGCCCTACTCTACTCAGGCAGGTGCAACACAGTGCCCACAACTGTCTTTGTTTTAACATAGTTATGAAGGAAGATCAGCAGGTCCCCAGATTGATGAGGAAAACTGGAACAGGGCCAGGTTTGGGGCCATTCTGCAGGATCTGGCCAGCGTCAATGCTGTGAATTTAAAATTGCACAATGCCCAGTTATAATCCAACTCGCTTTGGAAGCGCTGGTGATCACTGTAACAGATGAAAGGCTTCAACTAAATTTGTTTGCTATAATATTCCATGACCCTGCCATCCTTTTGCTATAAATTCTGTGCCTTAGGATTGTGCTCCACAACCACCTGATGAAGGGGCAGTGCTCTGAAAGCTAGTGCTTTCAAATAAACTGGTTGGACTGGAACCAAGTGTCGGGTGATTTTTAACTGTGTACATCCCCTGTCCAACACTGGCACCTCCACATTATGATTCTAATCGATTGGGTGAGTCTGTTTGAAGGAAAAGAAACAACTGGCAAATGGGAGCCTTTTCAAAGTGTGATCTGAAGAATCCAGGACCAGTCTGCCCCATTGGGATAAAGGGAAATGCTGGCAGGGTTAGGGATCCTTGGCTGGTGTGGGATAATAAGGCTCTGGTCTTGAAATGAAGACTGCATGCATTGGGTTTAAGCTTTCAGTATCTACATAAACTCTTCTATTCTTAAAGACACCATCAATCTGTGGAGACCCTACAAACCTCTCAGTCCCTGTAACACTCCCAGTCTGCAGAAGTCATTCCAATGCCTGTGACTCTTTCAATCCAGTTCCTACAAGACCCACTATCTGTGTGATATCTTTTCATTGCCAGCACCCACCCTGTCAATGTAAGCTGCTCTAGTGTCTCCATCTATCTACTCATTTCCATAATCTTCTCCAGCTCTTACATGTGTAAACGTCTCCCTCCCCTACAACCCTTCCCACTCTGACTAAACTGGAGGAGGTTACTAATGCTCCCTAATCTCTGAAACTGTCTCCAACCAAAATTGCTGTCTTTGTCACTTGGAGAATCTGTCTGATTCCACACCCTCTTTATCTAAATAACCTGCAGAACCTCAGCCTTCCTGTATCTATAAACATCTTCAGTCACGACTACCCTCCATATGTCTATTTGTTTTTCTAATCTGTACAACCCACTTTATCTCTGTACTCAGCTCCATTCACCTGAAACATTCCTGTCTGTGTAAAATACCACTATCCTTATCCCTGTAAACTGCTCCATTCCTCCCAACCTCCCATCTCCATGAACTCCTGTAGGCCCGCCAGCTCTCCACATGTCTGTAACCTCCTGTGGCTCTGTGCCCCTCCCTCTCTGTGAAACCACCTCCAGTCCCCACACCCCTCCCAGTCTGGGACATCTGCTCCAGATCAGACCATTGCTGTCTCTGTTACCTCATACAACCTTAGCAACGCCTCCTATTTGTGTCACTTCATTCAGATCACAACCTCTCCCGCTTCCCGAAACCTCTTGCTGCCATCATAACCCTTGCTATTTAGAACATGGATTAGCACATTCCAGTACAAGCCCTTCCGCCCTCAATATTGTGCTGACCTTTTATCCTACTCTGAAGACGAAACTAACCTGCATACCTTACATTTTACTGTCATTGATGTGCCTATCCAAGAGTTGCTTAGATATCTGGAATGCGTCTGAATCTACCACGGCTGGCAGTCCATTCCACACACCCACCACACTGTGTCAATAACATACCAGTCCCGTCCATGCCGACAGGATATCCCAACCCCATCTAGTCCTACCTGCCAGCACCTGGCCCATATCCCTCTGATATCTAAGCTAAACCTTCCGCCAATTACCTTAAACTTATGTCTCCTTGTGATCGCCATTTCGCCATGGGAAATAGTCTCTGGTTATCCACTCCATCTATGCCTCTCATTCCCTTGTACACCTCTATCATGTCACCATTCTTCCTCCTTCGCTCTGATCAGAAAAGCCCCAGCTTCTACAACCTACCTTCTATGGGCATGCCCTCCAGTCCAGGCAGCATCCTGTTCAATCTCCTCTGCACTGTCTTTAAAGCTTCCACATCCTTCCTATAATGAAGCAAACAGAACTGTTCACAACATTCCAAGTGTGGTCTAACTGAGGTTCTGTAGAGCTGCAGCAAAACCTCGCATCTCTTAAACTCAATCCCCCTGCTAATGAAAGCCAATACACCATATGCCTTCTTAACACCCTGTCAACTTGGGTGGTAACCTGAGGGACACAGGATCCCTTTGTTCCTGCACGCTGCTAAGAATTCTGCCTTTAACCACATAAAGGCTTTCTGCAGAATCCTCCAATCTCAAACTATGCCTACCTTTGTAAGTTCCTCCAGACCCTACAACACTCATAAACTGTGAAACCTCCTCAAGTCCCTATATTCCTAATGTCTGCAAACTCCTGCCATCCTGATGTCCCTCCATATCTCTGTAACCCCCACCATCCTCCAGTGCCTTCTAGGGAACATTGCAGAGGAAGGAAGAGTTGGAGAGTCTGTGCCATGTTACGAGGTATGAAGGGCTGCAGAACCTGGAGGATGGTACAAATGTAGGAAGGGACTTGGGACCTGCAGGAGGTTGCGGGATTCATAGAACCTGCAGGATGTGACCGAGGATGGCTTGTGGAACCTGGAGGATATTATGATTTGAACCGCAGGTAATTTTTGATTGGACCATTCAGCCGATCTTACAGTCATAGAGATGTACAGCGTGGAAACAGACCCTTCAGTCAAACCCGGCCATGCCGACAGGATATTCCAACCCAATCTAGTCCCACCTGCCAGTACCTGGCCGATGTCCCTCCAAACCCTTTCTATTCATATATCCGTCCAAATGCTTCTTAAATGTTGCAATTGTACCATCTGTAAGATTGGCTGAAAGATCCAATCAAAAATTACCTGTAGTTCAAATTATAACATCCTCCAGGTTCCACAATACATTCACGGTCCCATCCTGCAGATCAGATATCTCAACCCAATATAGACCCACCTGCCAGCACCCGGCCCATCTCCCTCTAAACCCTTCCTATTCATACATCCATCCAGATGCTTTTTAACTGTTGCAGTTGTACTAGCCTCCACCACTTCCTCTGGCAGCTCATTCCATACATGTCCTATCCTCTGCGTGATAATGTTGCCCCTTAGTTCTCTTTTATACCTTTCTCCTCTCACCCTAAACCTTGCCCTACAATTCTGGACTCGCACACCCCAGGGGAAACACTGTCTATTTACCTTATCCATGTCCCTCTTGATTTTATAAACCCCAATAAGGTCACCCCTCAGCCTCCGACTCTCCAGGGAAAACAACCATCGCCTGTTCAACTCTCCCTATAGCTCAACCCTGGCAACATCCTTGTAAATCTTTTCTGAACCCTTTCAATTTTCACAACATCCTTCCGATAGGAAGTAGAACAGAGTTGCATGCAGTCTTCCAAAAGTGGCCTGACCACTGTCCTGTACAGCCGCAATATGACCCCCCAACTCCTGTACTCAATAGTCTGACCAATAATGTATACCAAGCGCCTTCTTCGCTATCCTAACTACCTGTGACTTTGCATAGACAGACAGAGTGGCCTGAGGTCTTCTGAGTAATGTTAGTTCAGTCTAAGCTGGTAGGCGGAGGCAGTGAAGTATTTGCAGTGCTGTCTGATGAATGGTCGAGAAATAATGCACATGTCAAACAGGCTATTGTAAGTGCTTATGGATTGCTTATGAAACGGAAGCCACGACAATTCCCTGTACTGTACCATCGCTAACTGACAAAGCTCCTTCAGACCTATATCCTCCAAATTGTTGAAACATGCTATCACCATGGCAACCCCCATTATTTCCAAACATTGTTGAGTCTCTAAAACCATCCCTATCAGTTTAATCTACTCCTCTGCATACAACACTCCAGGTCTGTGTAATCTCTTTAAGTCCTTCAGTTCCTATATACCTATGTGTAGGTGTGACTGCTTGGATGATAATACAGGAGTCATGGTTAGCAAGTTTGGGAGTGAGACTGAAATTGGTGATAAAGTGGACAGTGAAGAGGGTTATCGAAGAGTACAAAGGGATCAACAGTACAGGTGGGTCAGTGAGTTTAGAAAGAACAGGTGGAGAAATGCAAGATATTGTATTGTGGTAAAACAGACCAGGCTGGACTGGTAAAGTAAACGTTCGGGCCCTTGTCAATCAGTGACCCAGGGACGCAGATACACAGTCTTTTGAAAGTAGCGTCATGGGTAGACAGGCTGGTGAAGCAGGCGTTTGGGATGGTTACCCTTCATTGGGCAGAGCATTGAGAGTAGGAGTTGGGATGTCATGGTGTATCTGTACAGGACATTAGTGAGGTCACTGTATAAGCATTGTTGATTTTCTGGAAAAAATCAACTTGTTCACGTGTGTCCTTCAGGGAGGGACATCTAGCATTCTTACATGGTCTGGCTCACATGTGACTCCAGTCCCGCAGCAATGTGGCTGACTCTGAGCTGCCTCTAGGCAATTAGCAATGGGGTAATGTATGCTGGTCCATCCGGTGACATCCTCAGGCCGCAAATGAATCAATGAGAATACATATCTCCATCCCTAACTCTGCAAACAGCTCTAGCTGCAGCAATCCGTACTGGCTTTGTAACATTGTTCAGGACTTTGCCTCTCTCTGTTACACCCTCACCACCTCCAGAACCTTCAATTCTCCCTGTTCCTATCATCTGACAATGTTTCCTCTTCCTACTGCACTCCTCCTGCTAGGAGAATCCATAGCGATCTCTTTAACAAATGTGTCCAAGTTTCTAAATGCTGGCTTCTCAGAATTGATCGTTTTTTTTTCATCTCTTAATCAAATCTGTTAAGTCCTGGGCCAAGACCGTCCGAAGTGGGGAAAGAGCATTGGGAAGGTGTTGAGCACCTCGAAACTTGCTGTGGTGAAAATAGGAATCCAGCAGAAAACAGCACAAGGAGAGCGCTGTCACGCCAACGCCCCACCCACCCTCTTCCCATGTCCACCTCATGCCCCATGTGTAATAGTGTGTGTGGAAGGCCACATCGGTTTGTACAGCCAACTCTAGACTTTCCCACCCTCGCCCCGAGATTGGGAGAGAGTCAGCCTCATCTGTGAGCCACTGCCAAAGAGATGATGAGATATGAAGATTGAATCCCCTCACAATTATCCCAGTGCCTTTGTTACAAATTCAAACAATTCCCTGTTAATACAGTGTCTAGTAATGTGATATCACTCAGTATCTCTCTATGTGGTACCCCTCGCTGTGTCGGTCTATTTGCTGCCTCTGGCAGCATTTCTCCCTCTTACAGATGCTCTGAGATGCTGAGTCAACAGAATTGTCCACTCCAGATAGACGCAGCAGCACATACAAGGGATGGAGACTGGGATTCTCGAGATCTCTGCTGGACTCAGTGCCACTCTGCATGAGTTATCCTCATTACATCAGTCTAATTTCCCATTCTGTCTATTTCTGTCTCATGCAGGTAATCAGGATGTTCCTAACTCCTGTCTCATCCATCACCTCATTGAAGCTGGTTGGTCAGCCAGAGAGAGAGAGATGGAGAGGGAGATCTGGAGCCTTCAGTAAATCCTGCAGCCGGTAAGATCACTCACAGTAAACAGCACAAGATGGAGGTAGTAGACTTCTGTATTCAGACCTGGAAGACAGGACATAGATACAGAGCTGGGCAAGGAACAGCAACATTCTAGGCTTCATTCCCACCATCTTGTGAGGGTCCTGCTTTCACCTCTGCTGTACTGGTCCTCAATGCGACAGCACAGGGGATAGCAGGCATCAATCCTGGCCCATTCTGTGTTAGTGATCTCTGTAATATCCTCCAGTCCAGATAATCCTTCCTCTGTTTGGAATCTCCACACCATTCTCTCTGTCTCTGTCAGGTTCTTCAATCCCTAACATCCTAATTCCTAAACTTCTGCAGTAGATACTCAATTCCTTCATCCCTGTAAACCCTGACTGTCCTGTCTATCCCTGTAAGCTCCTCCCACCAACACCACCCTCCATGTCAATGTATTTATCTTTAACCTCTCCAACGGTCCCTACCTATGTAATCTTCTCCAGCTCCTACAACCCTTCCTTAGCTGTGAAAAAATTGTAATCTCCTTGTCCTTCTCTAATTCTTTGATCTTTATCTTGTTAAATTACACCCTCATTCCCGACACCATACCCCTCGCGACCACAGGAACCTCCTTCAGTTTGTACAACCCTCCCTATTTGTGTAACTGTCTCCACCCCAGTAACCTGGCATTCTCCATTGCCTTCCCATCTCTGTAGCCTCCAGAGCCTAGAAGCCACCTTATATTTATAAACGTCTTCAGTCACGACAACCTTCCATATCTCTGTTAGTATACACAATACTCTCCTAGATGAAACAGCCCCCTGTCTGTGCCTCTCAGTCTGCCTACCTCTTCCTTTCTCCATCTCTATACCTATCTCCAGAATCTAATCCAGCTCCCTCTATCTCTGTAAATTCCTCCAATCCCCAAACCCCTTTGTCCCACTGACATTCTTGACCAGATGTAACTCTGTTTAACTCTAACATCCTTGAGTCCCTGTAAGCCTCCCTGTCTCTGTAACCTCTACCCATCTGTTCAACCCCCCACTACTGAGGAATGACTCCCTGCATTCACCATAAGGCAGATGGGATGACAGTGAACAGATATGATGGAACTGTCATTCCGGAGATTTAGCTGCAGAATGACCATCGCTGGGAGTGAATACTGAAGGGTTGTTGGGATAGAGTCATGGAGTCAGAGAGATGTACTACAACATGGAAACCAGCCCTTCGGTCCAACCCATCCATGCTGTGCAGATATCCCAACCCAATCTAGTCCCAATAGGCAGATTCAGCAAAAAGCCAACAAGTTGTGAAGGAAGGATGAGGTTAATGCATTAATGAGACAGTCATGTGGATCTGAATAACAAAAGTGGAGCTGAGAATAAGCAAGCAGCAGCAACCGTTAGCAGGAATTCTTTTGTAGGCACCAACCAGTGATGGGAATGTCAATACGGTTACAGTCAGGACACTGAATGTACTTGTAGCAAGAACAGTACAGTACCTGTGTGTGACAGTGGTGTGATCTCCATGCCGACTGATACAGCAGTGAGTATCAGTGCTGTAACGGATAGAATCCTGGATTGTATGTGAGATGGTTTTCTATAACATCATATCATATTTGTAGATCAAGTGCTGTGTACGAATAAATATCCAATAATCCCATTATAAAGGAGTTTTGTGAGCAGAAACCCATAATATTATGCAGGGCATATTGAGTTTGTGCTCAGACCATGAGATGTAGGAGGGGAATGAGGCCATTTGGCCCATTGAGTATACTGTGCCCTTCAGTCAGATCATGGCTGATCTGATACTGTTCAACTCTACTTTCCTGCCTTTTCCACAAAACCCTTGTTTCCCTGATTCAGTAACATCTGCAGGAGGTTACAGAACAGTCGGAGAGATCGACAGAAATGGCAAATTGGGTTTAGTCTGGACAAGTGTGAGATGATGTCAAATTCAGGAATAAAGTTCTCATCCTGAGGGATATTGATATCCAGAAGGATCTTGGTGCAAGTCAGTAACTCCCTGAAAATGGCAACAGAAGTGTTTCAGATGGGAAACAAAGCAAATGGAGCACTGACCTTCATCGGTCACAACGTTGGGTAAAGTGGTTTGCATCTGATGCTGTAATTGTATAAAACGTTTGTTTGGCCACATTTGGAGAACTGTGTGCAGTTCTCATCTCCACACAATAGGGAGGATGGGGAGGCTTTGGTGAGGGTGCAAAAGGGGTTTATCAGCACGTTGCCTGTGTTAGGGTTTTTAAGTGTGTGTTAGGTGTTAAGAGGAAATTTAACAAAGTTGAATTGCTTTGTGAGGGTATCAGAGGCTGACAGGTGTCCAGGTACAGGGATATAACATTAGGACAGGGATAGATAATGTAGATAGTCAGCATCTCTTTTCCAATGTGAAAGTTTCAAATACTAGAGTGTAGAGGTTTAAGGTGAGAAAGAGAAAATTTAAACGAGATGTGTGAGGCAAGTTTTTTTTTGCAGAGAGTGGAAGTTGCCAAGCGAGGTCATAGAAAGAGAAATGTGAGTAAAGTTTTGAAGTGGGATTTCAACAGAAACATGAACGGGAAGAGCATAGAGGGATATGGACCATGTGCAGGCAGATTGTATGAGTTAGAATAGCATCATGGACAGCATAGACATGGTGGGCCGAAGGGCCTGTTGCTGTGCTGTGCTGTTCAGTTTTCTAACTTCCCAGCATCCGCCCGATCAGAGCCCCTCAGAATGGATGGTTCATTCCATTTCTCTCTCATTATCTAAACTTCAATGGGTTCAACCTCAACCTACTCCACCTCTTTTCATTGGAAAATCCCTCCATTCCCAGGATCAGCCGAGTGAGCCTTCTCTGACCTGCCTCCAATGTGACAATATCTTTCCTTCAGGCACTCACACTGTTCATAATATTGAACCTTGCATCGTTTTAGCAAAACCTCCCTTTTTTAGACTCCATTCCCTCTGTAATAAATGCCAGCATTTGATTTGCCTTCTCTATTCCCTGCTGACCCTGTGAGCTACCTTTTTCAGATTGATACACAAGAACTCCCACAACCCTTTCTGCTGCCCGTCTGAAACCAAATAGAGTTACCCTGTCAGTAAGTCGGGACCATACTGACATTGTTAGAAAGGATATGTCAATATACAATAACTGGCCACTTAGAAACACATTTGATAAAAGAGAATTTGTTTCTGAGCCTGTTGGATTTAATTTGTTGGTGTGAATATAAATGGCAGAATTGTAAGGGTGTAGGAGGGGTGTCGTGGGAGAGGGGATATCATGTATTTGAATTATGAGAAGCCTTTGTGCAAGTTTCAATCAGGGCTAAAGAGTAACTTAGTAGAGAATAGGGTCCCTTAAAGATCAATAAGGTCACCCATGTGTGGAACCAGAGGAGATGGGTGAGATATTAGACAAAATAGCCTTGTCACTATTTACTGTGGAGAAAGACATGGAAGCTCGGGAACTTGGGGAAATAAATAGCGATGTCTTGGAAAGAATCCTCACCAGAGAAGAGAAAGTGCTGGAATCTTAAAACAAATAAAGGTAGATCAATCCTCAGTAGCTCATTGGGTCGATACTAGAATATTGTGGGAAGCTAGGGAAGAGATTGCAGTGTCCTTAACAGAGATATTTATATTATCAACAGACACAGTGAGGTGTTGGAAGACTGGAGGGCTGCTAATGCTGTTCCATCACTTAAGGGCTGCAGGGAAAAGCCAGGAAATTACAGCCCTGTGAGCCCAGTGATGGGGAAGTTGTTGGAGGAGATTCTGAGAGAAAGGAGCTCCTTACATTTACAAAGGCAAAAGCTGATTTGAGATGGTCATCATGGCTTTGTGAGTGGAAAACCACGTTTCTCAAACCGGATTGACTCTTCGAGGAGGTGGCCAAGAGATAGATGAAGGCAGAGCAGTCAACGTTGTCCACATGAACTTTAGCATCTAGTCACGAGGAAGAAAGAAGCTTACTGAAGGTTGAGGAAGCAAGGATCAGACAGGGCTCCAGAGAGTTACATTGGATGGCACGGTGTCTCAGTGGTTAGCACTGCGACTTCACAGCACCACGGACTCCATTTCGATTACAGCCTCAGGCGACTGTCTGTGGGGAGTTTGCACAGTCTCTCTGTGGGTTTCCTCCAGGTGCTCCGGTTTCCCCCCACAGCCCAAAGATGTGCAGATTAGGTGACTCAGCCATGCTAAATTACCCATAGTGTCCACGGATGGGTAGGTTTGGCGCATTAGTCAGGACAAATGGAGAGTAATAGGGTGGGGGAATGGGGCTGGGTTGGATACTGTTTGGAGGGTTGATATGGAGTTATTGGGTCAAATGGCCTGTTTCCACACTGTAGAGATTCCCTGAAGGTACCAGGAAGGAACCGAGGAATGGACTTAGGGCAACTAGAAGGCGGCATGAAAAAGTTTTGTTGGGAAGGCTTAAGGAAAACTGTGAGGCATTCTCCACTGATGTGAGGGCCAAGAGGATGGTCAGAGTGAGGATAAGGCCACTCTGGGAGAGTGGAAGGAACTTGTGTCTGGAGTCACAGGAGGTAGGGGAGGTCTTTAATGAAAACTATGCCTCAGTATTCACTGCTGAGAAGGGTCTTGTTGTTTGTGAGGACAGCGTGAAACAGGCTGATGTATGTGAACAGGTGGATGTTAAGGAGGAGGATGTGCTGAGAATTCTGTAAAAGATAAGGATCGATAAGTCGCTGAACCAGACTGGATGCGTCCAAAGTTACTGCACGAAGCGAGGGAATGGATTGCTGCGCACCTGGTGATGACCTTTGCACCCTCACTGTCCACTGGAGTCGGACCAGATGATTGGATACAGGAAAATATTATTCCCTTGTTCAGGAAAGGGAATAGGGATAATCCTCGGAATTGCACACCTGTCCGTTTTATGTCTGTGGTGTGCAGATTATTGGAGAGGACTCTGGGAGACAGGATTTATTATTTCTTGGAAAACCATAGTTTGATTAGAGATAGTCAGCATGGCTTTGTAAGGGGCAGGTCATGCCTTCTAAATCTTATTGAATCTTTTGAGAATGTGTCAAAACACCTTTATGGCTCATTCAGAAAGTACGGAGACATAGGATACAGGGAAACCTGTCTGTCTGGATACAGGAATACTGGCCCACAGAAAACAGAGGGTGATGATAGATAGAAACAATTCATCCTGGAGCTCAGTGACCAGTGGTTTTCTGCAGGGAGAGGTGACAGAACCTCTGCTCTTTGTGAGTTTATGAATGACTTGGATGTGTGAGTGGAAGAGTGGGTTAGTAAGTTTCCCAATGACACGAAGGTTGGTGGAGGGCTGTTGTAGGCTGCAACGGGACATTGACAGGATGCAGAGCTGGGCTGAGAAACGGCAGATAAAGTTCAATCTGGAAAAGTGTGAAATCATTCATTTTGAAAATTGAATTTGAATGCAGAATACAGGGTTGAAGGCAGGATCTTTGGCAGTGTGGAGGAACAGAGGGATTTTGAGTTCCAAGTCCATAGATCCCTCAAAGTTGCCACTCATGCTGATAGGCTTGTTAAGAAGGAATATATTGTGTGGGATTTCATTAGTTTGGGGATTGAGTTTTAAAGCGGTGAGGTTATGCTGCAGCTCTATACAGCCCTGGTTAGGCCCCACTTGGAATATTGTGTTCAGATCTGGTCCCTTCATTACAGGAAGAATGTGGAAACTTGAGAGAGGGTAAAGAGAAGATTTACCAGGATGCTGTCTGTACTGGAGGGCATGTCTTATGAAGAAAGGTTGAGGGAGCTAAGGCTTTTCTCATTGGAGTGAAGAGGGGTGAGGGGTGACTTGGCAGAGGTGAACAAGGTGATGACAGTCATAGATAGAGTGAATATAGAGATTTTTTTTCACCCTCATATAAATAGCTATTACAAGGGGGTATAATTTTCGGGTGATTAGTGGATGGTTAAGGGGAGATTTCAGAGGTAGGATCGTTACATACGGAGTGGTGGATGAGTAGAATGTACTGCCAGAGGTGGGCAGTAGAATTAGATGCATTAGGGACATTTAATATACCTCTGGGTAGGCACATAGATGATAATAAAATTAATGATATGGAAGTTAGAGTCAGAGAGATGTACAGCATGGAAACAGACACTTCGGTCCAACCTGTCCATGCCGATCAGATATCCCAACCCAGTCTCGTCTCACCTGCCAGCACCCGGCCCATATCCCTCCAAACCTCCTATTCATGTACCCATCCAAATATTTCTTAAATGTTGCAATTGTACCAGCCTCCACCACTTCCTCTGGCAGCTCATTCCATTCACGTACCACCCTCTGCGTGAACAAGTTGCCCCGAGGTCTCTTTTAGATATTTCCCCTCTCACCTTAAACCTATGCCCTCTAGTTCTGGGCTCCCCGATCCCAGGGAAAAGACTGTGCCTATTTACCCTAACCATGCCCCTCATAATTTTGTAAACCTCTATAAGGTCACCACTCAGCCTCCGACCCTCCAAGGTAAACACCTCCAGCCTGTTCAGCCTCTCCCTACAGCTCAAATCCTCCAACTCTGGCAACATCCTTGTAAGTCTTTTCTGAACCCTTTCAAGTTTCCCAATATCTTTCCGATACTAAGGAGACCAAAATTGCACGCAGTATTCCAACAGTGGCGTAACCAATGTCCTGTACAGTCACAACATGACCTCCCAACTCCTGTACTCAATACTCTGACCAATATACGAAAGCATGCCAAACACCTTCTTCACTATCCTATCTACCTGCGACTCCACTTTCAAGGTGCTATGGACCTCCACCCCAAGGTCTCTTGGTTCAGCAACACTCCCTGGCACCTTACCATTAAGTGTATAAGTCCTGCCATGATTTGATTTCCCAAATGCAGCACCTCGCATTTATCTGAATTAAACTCTATCTGCCATTTTTTAAAATATCTTCCGGTCGGATAAAAGATTGGCATATCATCATGGCCAAAGTGTCTTGTTCTGTACTGTTCTGTGTCCTACGTGTCGTATGGTAAACTGGGTAATAAGCTCAGATCAGTTTAAAAGGTTATCGCATTCCTGAGGAGCAAGTCAACTGGACAGATAATTGGACTTGATGGTAGGATACCGAGGGTGATGGGGGACATGTTGTTTTTCTGACTGGAGGCATGTGACTAGCGGTGTAGTGGGTCCCCTGCTGTTTGTCATTTGGGTAAATGGTTTGGGGTGGTTTCCTTCATTGGGCAGAGCATTAAGAGTAGGAGTTGGGACGTCGTGTTGTATCTGTACAAGACATTGGTCAGGCCACTATAAAAGCATTGTTGATCAGGAGGAAGAACTCATCTGGTTCACTGACCTCCTTTTGTGTAGAACATCTGACATTCTATCCTGGCCTGACTAAAATGTGGCTCCAGACCCATTGCAATATGGCTAACTCTGAGCTGTCCTCTGGGTAATTAGCAGTGACACCCACCTCCCATGAATGTATAAATAAAAATACATATGCCCCTCCCTACCTCTGCAAACCCCTCCAGCTGCAGCAATCCATTCTGGCTTTGTAACACCGTTCAGACCCTGACCACTCTCTGTAACTCTCTCACCACCTCCAGCAACTTCACCTCTCCCTGTGCCTATTGTGTCGTTAAACCCTGACACTCATTCCCCTTCCCACTGCCCTCCCCCTGCTAGCAGACCCTTTGCAATCCCTTTAAGACTTACTCCTAAAACACTATCTCACTTCAGGATTTTTATTACTTTGTGCTGATTGTCCAAGCCTCATAATCTAATATGATATATTTTGTCCTGAGTGAGGGACCGGTGGGAATTTCTTGCTGAGTTTTTGTCTGTTTCAATGGAATGTTCTTTTGTTGAGTGATTTACACTGCTCCTTCAAATGTTTTCAATTGTTCATTTACAGACACTTGTTTCAGTTTGTTTTGCCTCTTTACCTTGGTCAGTTCTCATCTTAAACCCAAGTAATTGGCTGTTTTTGTTTCTAGTTGTAGCTTGTCCTTTCTGTGATTCACTTTAAAATTTTATATTTCTTTAAACTGCACTTTATCACAATTTCCCTGAGGATCTCTCCAGGTGACATTCCTCATTCACTAAGTTTTATCACACAACGGTTGCTCTGTGATAGTTATGTCCCCAACCAGTTGCACAATTTGTTATTCAAAAATACCGGAAAAAAATCTCTGAACTCCTCTTCTAGTATCACTGTTGTCAGTGTGACTGTCCCAGAATATGTGAATATTGAAGTTTCCCAGAATTATCACAATGTGTTTGTTAAAAAATTCCAATGAGTTCCTGTGTAATGCAGTGATGAGCAAGGGAATGCTGTTCGGTGGCCAAAACTGTTCTGCTTGTGTCCTTGGCAAGTAGTGGCCAGAATTTACATTCAGACTGACTCTACTTCATGATTTGAGGCCAAATGCTTTCTCTGTGATGCCTTTGTTACCCATTATTGTTCACGTTACCCGTTTTGTCTGAGTTTCCGCAAGGTTGTGATCCACTGAATATTCCTGTCAACCTTTTGTTCACCCTGTAACCACATCTCTCTGGTTTCTAAATTTCTTTTATCTTTTTGTCAAAAGTCAGTCTACCTTATTGAAGAGACATTATCCATTCCAAAAAAAACATAATTTACTCTTTCCCGCAATTTCCTGTCACAAACCGATTCCCTGATGTACAATTTTAGTTAAACTCTGTCCCATCCTGTTCCTTTCTGCTTGTCTTCAGCCACATCCCCATGCTGCTCCCATACTTCACCTTTTCCCTTTGGATTTGGAAAGCTGCTTTCACCTGAACCCTGTCCCTGCATCCTCTCTGTCAGTTTAAAGCCCCATCCATAAACCTACTGTCATGATTGGCCAGGACACTGGTCCCAGCACAGTTCCAGGGGGACCATCCTAATGGATTATTTACTAAATCAGGTATGGGATGTGGGTGTCTCTGGCTGACCAGCCTTTCTTGCCCAGCCCGAGCTGCCTTCGAGCTGAATGACTTGCTCGGCCATTTCAGAGGGTGATTGACAGGCAAACACTTTGCTGTGGGGATGTCGTGCAGACCACGTGAGGATGGGCAGATGTCCTCATCTAAAGGACGAGTGTTTGGGTTTTTTTGTACATCAGCAATGGTTTCATATTTATTTATGGATTGTTAATTACTATTTTTAAAATTAGTGATTTCAAATTCCACCATTTCTGATGGTGGGATTCAAACCCACTTCCCCTGAACATTAGCTGAGGTTTTGGATACACGCTCTAGCAATAATACCACTCGGCCATCACTTCGCCTGCTCACAGGTTGCTCATCCCTGAACACTGATACCAGGGCAACGTGAAGCTAAACCCATTCTTCCAACATGATTGTGTGATCCTGAAGTCTTCCAGCACTCTGGTGATATCACTCACTCTCCCTCCATGTGGTATCCCTCACTGTGTGGGTCTAATTGCTGCCTCTGTCAGTGCCTCCCGCTCTTGCAGTTACTCCAGATCCTGTGCCAACAGAATTCTCCACTCCAGAGACTCGCAACAGCACAGGCCAGGAATGGAGTGGGATTTTCCAGATCTCTGTGGGGCTCATTTCCATTCTCCATGTATAACCCTCACTGCATTAGTCTAATTTTCCATTCTGTCGATTTCCCTGTATCCTGTAGGTACTCAGGAAGTTCCTGACTCAATACACTTCCCAATTGCTGGTTGTCTTGACCAACACCTCATTGAAGATGGTTGGTCAGCCAGAGAGACAAAGGGCAGGGAGATGTGGAGCCTTCAATAAATCCTGCACTGAGGTAAGATCACTCGGAGTGCACAGAGCAGAGAGCAGTGTGAGGGCTCCTAACATCGCTAACAAGACATGACATAGATACAGTGCTGGAGGGGGAGCACAGCACAGTCATACCCCTGGCTCAATCACCAAGTCTACTTTAACTTACATTGCACTGACATAGCATTGGGAGTTCATAGTTATCAATCCAGGCCTGTGCTGTCTTAGTGAGCATCAGGACAACAGAGGGGAAAGCAGGCCTCCCATGAGCGGATGGGAATGCTGCCTGGGATCTTTTTGTTCTGTGTTCAGACTCCAACACTGTACTTAGTCTCACCACTCTGCACCACTGTAACTATGACATGGTTGTGCACCAGTGTCTTCAGTAAGTTTTAACTCCTATAACAGTTCCTGTCCCTGTAACCCCCTCCCTTACCGATAGTCCCTCCACATATTTGAATGATACTGTATTCCGGACTACCATCCCTATCGCAGTAAATTGCTTCAGTGTTTACAACGTGCTTTATTTCGGTACTGTAATCCTCTTCAGCTATATACAGAGTGATACCGCACGGAAACAGAACCTGTGGTCCTACTCCTCAATGCTGCCCATGTTCTCTATACTGAATGAGTCTCATTTGCCTGCGTTTGGCCCTTAGCTCTTCAAACCTTCTCCTCTCCATGTTCCTGCCCAAATGTGTTTTCCATGTTGTCATTGTTCTTGTTTCTCCCATGAGCCACTGGCAGTGTGTTCTATCTGTGCACCATCCTCTGTGTATAATTTGCCCCTCAGCTCCCTCTTTAAATCTTTGCTCTCTCACCTCCTGTTTGGACTCCCTTACCTTTGACTATTCACCATTCTAAAGCCCAACCCTTGTGGCACTCCACTGGTCACAGGCCTCCAGTCTAATAAGCAACCCTCCACCACCACACTCTTCTACCTTGGAGCCAGTTCTGTATCCAAATCGCTAGTTCTCCCTGTATTCCGTGAGATCAAACCTTGATCATCAGTGTCCTATGGGGAAACTTGTCGCACGCCTTACCGAAGTCCTTATAGATCACATCTGCAGCTCAGCCCTCATCAATCCTCTTTGTTACTTCTTCAAAAAACTCAATCAAGTTTGTAAGACATGATCTCCCACGCACAAAGCCATGTTTACTATCCCTGATCAGTCCTTGCCTTTCCAAATACATGTACATCCTGTCCCTCAGGATTCCCTCCAGCAACTTGCCCACCGCCGAGGTCAGGCTCACTGGTCTATAATTCCCTGGCTTGTTTTTACCGCCCTTCTTAAACAGTGGCACCACGTTTGCCAACCTCCAGTCTTCTGCCACCTCACCTGTGGCTATCGATGATACAAATATCTCAGCAAGAGGCCCAGCAATCACTTCTCTAGCTTCCCACAGAGTTTGAGGGTACACCTGATCAGGTCCTGGGAATTTAATCATTTTTATGCATTTCAAGACATCCAACACTTGCTCGTCTGTAATATGGACATTTTGCAAAGTGCCACTATCTATTTCCCGACAATCTATATCTTCCATGTCTTTTTCCACAGTAAAAGCTGATGCAAAATACCCGTTTAGTATCTCTGTCTTTTAAACGTTGTAATTGTACCCACATCCACCCCTTCCTCAGCAGGTTCATTCCACAATCAAACCACCCTCTGTGGAACAATTTGCCCCCATGTCTTTTTTTTTTGAACATCGCTCTCTTCTAACCTTAAAAATGTGGTCCCTCCTCTTGAGAGTCCCCCATCCTGTGGAAAAGACAACTACAATTAAATCAATCTATATACCTTATTTTTTAAAATAAACTTTTATAACCTCACGTCTCAACCTCCAGGCTCCAGTGAAAAAAGACTCAGCCTATCCAGCCATTTTGCAGAACTCAAGCCTTCCATACCCAGCAATATCCTGGTAAATCTCTTCTGAATCCCCTGCAGCTTAATAATATCCTCCCTATAACTGGGCGACCAGAACTGGACAGAGTATTGCAGAACAGGCCTCGCCAATGTCTGTGCAATCTCAACATAACGTCCCAAATCCTACACTCAATGGACTGAGCAATAGTCAGGCATGCAAAGCACTGCCTTATCCATCCTGTGATGCAAACTTCAAGAATTATGTACCTGAACCCGGAGGTCCCTCTGCTCTAAAACACTAACTGAGGCCCGAACATTAATTGTATAAGCTGTACCCTTGTTTGTTTTACCAAGTGCACGACCTCGCATTTATTCAGATTGAATTCCATCTACAGGTTTTCAGCCCATTCACCCATATCATCAAGATCCCTTTGCAATCTCAGCAAACCTCCCTCACTGTCCACTATGTCACCCTCCAGCCTTCCAGCCCATCACACATGGCTGTCAATGGTACAAATACCTTTGTTAGCGGCTCCACAGTTCCTTCCCTAACATCCCACAATGCCCTGTGATACATGTAATCAGGTCCTGGGGCTTTCCATGCCTTTGTGTTTTAAAACGTCCAGCACCGCCTCTTCTATAACATGCCCTCTTTTCAAGGCATAGAGATGTACAAGGGAAACAGACCCTTCGATCCAACTCATCCATGCTGACCAGAAGATCTAAATAAGTCCATCCCATTTATCAGCATTTGGCCTATGTACCTCTAAACCCTTATTATTCACATACACATCCATTCCTTAAATGTTGTCATAGTATCGGTATCTGGTACTTTCTCTCTCAGCTCATTCCATACACACATCACCGTGTGCATAAAAAAAGCTGTCCCTTCAGTCCCTTTTAAACATTTCCCCTTTAACCTTAAACCTATGCCCTTTAGTTTTGGACTCTCCAACCCCTGGGAAAAGACCTTGAATGTTTACCAATCCATGCCCCTCATGTTTATATAAACCTCTGTCAGGTCACCCCTCAGTCTCTGATGCTCCAGTGAAAATAGCCCGAGCTTATTCAGCAACAACCCGGCAACATCTTGTCAATCTTTTCTGAACACTTTCAAGCTTCACAACCTCCTTCCTATAGCGGGGAGACTGGAATTGCAGTGAACTCCAAATATGGTCTAACGTATTCCTCTTGTTCCCTGAGTTCCCCAATCTTTGTCCACAGTAAGTTCTGGAGTCACAAAATGTGTGTAAAGTCTTTGCCATATCCTGCGGTTCCACACATCAATGGTCTCATTGATCTTTAAGGAACACTATTTTGTCTCGAGTTACTCTTTTACTCAATATATTTATACAATCACTTTTGGATTCTCTTTATCCTTCTCTGCTGAGTCTATTTCATGTTCCCTTTCTGCATTCCTGATTTCCACCCAAAGTGTATTCCTACAGCCCTGTATATCCTCGGGGATTCCCTTGATCCAGCTGGCTATACCTGACATGTGCCCCCTTTTTTCCTTGACCAGACCCTCAATAGACAGCCAGTGTTTCCGAATGCTGTCAGCATTGAGCTGCACACACACAGGAACATGCTGGTGGTGATCGCTCAATTTAGCTCACTTTTAAAATATTCTCAGTAGCCAGACTTCCCTTTTCCTGCAAATAGATTCCCCCATTACCTTTTGAAAGTTCCTGTCTAATACTGTCAAGATTGGTCTGGTCCCATTTCATAACTTGAACTTGTGGACCAGACCTGTCCTTTTCCATCTCTATTCTTAAGCTAAGAGAATTGTGGTCATTTTGGCAAAATGGGTTCCCACTCACTCCTCTGAGTATGACTAACTTCATCGAGTCTCCCCAAACATCCCTACCTCTAATGTTCAAGAGAATCCACAATCCTCCCTATTGCGTTAACCTCCTCCAGTCCCTCTCATGGACACCATCTATGTAAACGTCTCCTGTCCTGACTATATTCTCCTCCTGTTCCAATAAACCCTTGTGAACTTGTAACCTGGTTCAATCTCTGCAGTGCTCTGTATAATGAGCCTCACTGTACCTGGAACGTGGCTTCAATTCCAGCCTTGGCCGACTGTCTGTGTGAACTTTGCATGTTCTCCCCCTGACTGTGTGGTTTCTTCCGGGTGCTCTAGTCTCCTGCCACAGCCCAACATTTGCAGAATACGTGGATTGGCCATCATAAATTGACTGTAGTATCCAGGCAAGTGTGGTTCAGATGAGTTCACCATGAGAAATGCAGAGTTATTGGACAGGGAGAGGGATGGGTCTGGTTAGAATGCTGTTTAGAAGGTTGGTGTGGACTTGTTGGGCCGAATGGCCTGTTTCCACACTGTGGAGATTCTATTCAGTTTATTGCACAGTCCTGTCAACCATCCCTGTCTCTTGAACCTTGCCTCATCCCCAATACTCTCTTTATATGTGGAGTCTCCAACAGTCTCTAAAACACTCCTTGGTGATGTAAGCTCTCCAGTCTTACCACGATCGATATGACTGTCACCTCTTCCTGCTTTTAGAACAATCCCTGTTGTCATTTGTTACATCACTCCCAATCACTGTTCCATCCTGAAATCCCCAAAAACATTTATATCTCTGTAAACCCATCTGGACTATCTATACTTCCTTTTGACAGTCCCGTTCTGAGACTTTCTCTATATCAAAAATGTCATTAAATGTAGGTCACCCATATTATGCAACCTCCCTCCAGCCTTACAACACTGAGGATCTGTA
>NW_026867905.1:0-91577 GCF_020745735.1 Hemiscyllium ocellatum
TCCTGGTGCTATCTTATCAAACACAACTCATTGACTACCCCCACCCCCCCCCACCCCCACCCCATGGTGTCCCTCTCATTCTATACCAGCCCGATTCTCCCACCCATCATGGCTGGAGGGACTCTCAGTCGCCCGGGTGCACCTGGATATTCCGTGACCCGTGGCACTGGTGCCATCTTAAAAAGGCCAATGGGCACATGGTTGAGATTTCTCAGCTTGGAGCTGCCCTGCACAGTTTACCCCGAGCATGGCAGATAAGGGGCAATTACACCACGGTTTGTCGACTGAGGCACAGAGGTCCTGGTGGATGGGCTAGTACTGAGGGTGACCATTCTCTTCCCAGAGGGAGCCACACCACCAGACCACTGAGCATGGTCTAAGCTCCCCACCCAGCTCAGTGCAGTATCTGCGGTCTGAAGAATTGTCCAGCAATACAGACAAGCATCAATAACCTTCCCCGCTCTGTCAGGATAAGGGTCACTGTATTCTCTCTGCTCCCTCACACTCACGGTATATCTGTTATAGCACCGACCCCCAAACAAAGCTCCTGTTCATATACACCCAGGGCCCTCTGTTCCTGCAGCCCCTTTATAATGACACAGCCTGTTTTAAACTGTCTTTCTTTATCTTTCATACCAAAGTGCATCACCTCACACTGCTCTGCATCGATCCCCGTCTACCAGCGTGTCACTGTCCTGTTAGAGTTCCACACTGTCCTCCAAAGATTTACAATTCTTGCAGGTTTGGTACCATTACAAACATTGAGATTGTCACGTGTCACAGTCCCCATGAACAACTGAAATCCTGCCCCACACACAGGAGTGTGAGCAAGTGAAATACTGATATATTCCCACGGACAGAGTCGAATAATGACATACTGTCAATGAAATAACAAAAGTCCTAACACATACGAGACAGAGTAGATGAAATATTGACAACCACAGAGCAAGAGAAATCGGATAGGTTCCACTTATCGATATTCATCAGGGTATAATGGGATGAAGGTGAAAGTGTGTACTGTATCTTTAAGCGAGGGTGAATGCTGCTCTGAACTGGGAGCTTACAAGTCCCTGTGATATGAGGGATGGCAGACCCAGAAACAGTATATTGCTGTAGCGCTGGGTCGGGTTATAAGCAGTTAAGAGATAGAGGGTCTTTCAGTTCACTTTCAGTGTTAAAAACTACATTGTTGTTTTTATTTAAACAGCGGAATTTGGGAGTTCTCTGTCACTCATATTTTAACAGTTTTTGAGGCGAACTGAGCATTTAATTATGTTTAGTTTAAATTACCAGATGGGATCTATGCCGTGCCTAACAATTGCTGTGTGTGTATCTGTGTGTCTCTGTGTGGGGCAGGTCTGGCTGTCTCTGTGGTGCTGAAAGTGATGCAATGCCACCCTCTGCTGGTCTCCTCACGCCACTGCACAGGCATTGGTAGAGGGTGAAACCAACAGGGATTCACTCAGACAGGGGGAGGGAGAGGGCAGCTGCTCACAGCACCATCCAAACTGATGTCTTATCCATGTACTGATCTAAATGTCCTTTAAACGTTGTAACTGTCCTGTTTTCACCACTTGCTCTGCAAGTTCATTCACACACAAGCCAGCTTCTGTCTAAAATAATTACCTTTCCTGAATTTTGTAAATCGTTTTCCACACGCCTCAAAATATCCCTCCGTTTTTGAATCCCCAACTCTAGGGAAAAGACATCAGCCCTTCAGCTTATCTGTACTCCTCATTATTTTATAAACCTCTGCAAAGTTACCCTCCATCTCATACTCTCCAGTGAAAAAATGTTCCAGCCTATTCAGCCTCTCCTTATAGCTCAACCCTCCATTTCCAGCAACATCAGGTTAAACTCTTCTGAACCCTCTCCAGCTTAATAACATCAAGGTCAATAATATCAAAGTGAATAGTCAATGTATTTTATAAGGGGAGTGGAGATCAAAACTAGAGGACATAGTTGTAAGAGGAGAAACATTTAAAAGTGACCTAAGGGGCAGCTTTTTCACCCAGAGGGTGGTGTGCCATGGAATGAGTGGGCAGGATGCCCAGACTGGACACAGTATTCCGGAAGAGGTCTCACCAATGTCATGTACAACCTCAACATGACGTCCCAATTTCGATACTCAAAGGTCTGACCAATTAGGAAAGTGTGCAAAACACCTTCTTAATCACATTATATATATGAGGTGCGCATTTTTAAGAATACTACCTGACGGCCTTGGTCTCTGTCCTACAGCACTGCCAAAGACCCTAGTTTAATTGTATAAGTCTTACCCTTGTTGGATTTACCAAATCCAATACCTCGCATTAATCCAAACTAAACTCCATCTGCCACGCCTCGGCCAGTGAGTGATATTACCACCTCCTCACCTTCCCCGTTTAATTTTAAAAAGCCCCTCCCCCCCCCCTCTCCAGGAGGCCTGCACACTCCGGCCTTGATTTTCACAAAGACCCTGAGCTTGGTTTGCCTTGTGTGGTTAGGGGGAGGAGGGATGGATTGCAGACACAGTCAGTGGGGAGGAGAGGCTGGACAGCAATCAGCGGTCTGGTATCATTTCATGGTTTTAGGCAGAGGGCAGACACACGTGAGAGTTGGGTTATACTGATCGGTGTTTTGGGACCAGAAATTATGTCTTTCTCCGTGTCTGGTGTTCAGTAATAAATATCTATTTGAGACCCTTCATTGGGCAGAGTGTGTCTGCAGGATTTCTGTCCCTAATATTGCAGACTACAGATAATAGCATTTAAAGATGGTCATAGTTAATTTCGATCTTGCACTTGTTTAACAAAACAAGATGTTTTGTGTAGCTCAGTAATGGTAACCTGATTATAATAAATCCACACCGAGCTGAACACTGCCCCTTAAAATGTGACCCAAAATCTGGGTATAATAGTGTAGTGGGTAGTGTCCCTGTCTCTGAGCCATGGCTCTGGGTTTGATTCCAATTCCTGAAATTGTTTGGTAGTGTTCCTAGCTCTGGCCCAGAAGGTATGGATTCATGTCCTGCCTGTTGCAGAGGTATGTCACAGCATGTCAGGACAGGCTGATGAACAAACACACAGGAGAATAATGCTACAGCTTTATGGGTATTGCCGAGTGGTGCTCATGTCCCTACCTCCGGGCACAAAGGTCTAGGTGTACATCTCACAGAAGGGTCTCCTAATATATCTGAACAAACTGATTAAACTGGTTTTGAATTGTGACTTGATGGAGAAAGAACAGGTGTCGGTGTTGAATTTCAGCATTTCGGCCTGGGATTATTGAAAGTACAGCCATTCGTGTTGATTGGAGACATATTTCGCAGCAGTAAAGGTTTATAAAATCAGAACGGTCATGGATAGGGTTTGTAGTCAAGGTTTTTCCCCAGGTTAGGGGCGTCCAAACTAGAGGACATTGGTGGAAAGTGAGAGGGGAAAGATTATGAAGAGGCCTAAGGGGCACCTTTTCACACAGCGGGTGGTGTGTGTATGGAATGAACTGCCAGAGGAAAGTAGTGGAGGCTGGTACAGCTACAGCATGTAAAAGGCATCTGGATGCTGACAGACCTGCCGAGCTTTTCCAGCAATTTCTGTAATTTCTGTATTTGTTAAAACAAAACATTCATTTTAACACAGGTATCTGTGTTAGCTGTCTGGATACAGAATTGGCTGGCCAGCAGAAGACAACGAGTGGTAGTGGAAGGAAAATATTCTGCCTGGAAGGCTGTGGTGAGTGGTGTTCCACAGGGCTCTGTCTTGGGCCTCTACTGTTTGTAATTTTTTTTTAATGACTTGGATGAGGGGATTGAAGGATGGGTCGGCAAGTTTGCAGATGACATGAAGGTTGGAGGTGTCGTTGACAGTATAGAGGGCTGTTGTAGGCTGCAGCGGGACATTGACAGGATGTGGAGATGTGCTGAGAAGTGGCAGATGGAGTTCAACCTGAGTAAATGCGAGGTGATGCATTTTGGAAGGTCGAATTTGAAAGCTGAGTACAGGATTAAGTATAGGATTCTTGGCAGTGTGAAGGAACAGAGAGATCTTTGTGTGCAGGTACATAGATCTCTTAAAATGGCCACCCAAGTGGACAGGGTTGTTAAGAAAGCATATGGTGTTTTGGCTTTCATTAAGAGGGGGATTCAGTTTAAGAGTCGTGAGATCTTGTTGAAGCTCTATAAAACTTTGGTTAGACCGCACTTGGAATACTGCGTCCAGTTCTGGTCACCCTATTATAGGAAAGATGTGGATGCTTTGGAGAGGGTTCAGAGGAGGTTTACCAGGATGTTGCCTAGACTGGAGTGCTTATTTTATGAGGAGAGGTTGACTGAGCTCGGACTTTTTTCATTGGAGGAAAGGAGGAGGAGAGGGGACCTAATTGAGGTATTCAAGATTATGAGAGACATAGTTAGAGTTGATAGCCATGAACTATTTCAAAATGCAGAAATGGCTAACACAAGGGGTCATAGTTTTAAGCTGGTTGGAGGAAAGTATAGAGGGGATGTCAGAGGCGGGTTCTTTACACAGAGTTGTGAGAGCATGGAATGCGTTGCCAGCAGCAGTTGTGGAAGCGAGGTCATTGGGGACATTTAAGAGACTGCTGGATATGCATATGGTCACAGAAATTTGAGGGTGCTTACATGAGGATCAATGGTCGGCACAACATTGTGGGCTGAAGGGTCTGTTCTGTGCTGTACTGTTTTATGTTCCATGTTCCATGTATTCTGAATACATTAAACATTTTATTTTTAATGACGCAGGGCCATATAAACATATCTTCAAATCGACCGAGACCATTTTCTGCTCAGGGTATGGCTCTGTGTATGACAGCAGCAATGATGCAACGACATGGAACAGGGAATGTGATGGAGACATAGTTTGGACAATGTACAAGGAGACTCACATGGTCCAGTTTGGGAGAGAATGACATTATTGTGTGATTCAACTCAGAGAGGGAGAAAATGTCATCTGCCCGAGAAGAAACGGCCTATTGCGCACTCTCTCCATCATTATTCCTCATCACAGTAACATGTACGAGCTAAAACAAAACTCTCCTGTTGTTACCATTCTTATTTTTATAGAATCCCTGCAGTGTGGAAACAAGCCCTTCGGCCCAACAAGTCCATACTAACCCTCCAAAAAGTAACCTTCCCATGCCCTTACAGTTACCACTGACTAGTGCACCTAAAGAAGAAATCGCTGAACACTGTGGACTATTTGACTAATCCACTTGAATTATACAGCTTTGGACTGTGGGGGAAATGGGAGCACCCATCAGAAGCTCACGCAGACAATGGGAGAAGATGCAAACTCCACGCAGATAGTTGCCCGAGGCTGGAATTGAACTCATGTCCCTGATGCTGTGATGGAACAGCGCGAACTACTGAGCCACTGTGCTAACCTGGAACCTACCGCCAGCCTAATGCAAAGGGAATTCAGCCAAATCCAACTCTCCCAGGATAAAATCCCATTGCTAGCAGCTGTGTGAGCAGAATATCTTCAGAAGCAGAATCACATTTTGGACAATCTCGCAATTTTTCCTTTTGTCATGAGTTCCAATAATATCTTGTTTATTTTGTTTGTTGTGTGTGTGTGTGTGTGTGCGCGCGTTTAGAAAGGGAAATAACGATTCTATATTTGCAATACCCAAACAGTTTGCCATTTGTCTTTCCATCATAGTTTGAGTAACATTGCTCTGGATCATAAACGTGTTGTTTTAGCCAATTGGATCCACAGTTGGCTTGATGGTAGGAAGCAGATGGTTTAGTGGAAGGATGCTTGTCAGACTGGAGGCTGGGTCCATAGCTGTTTGTTATCTATGATTTGGTTGAGAATGTACAAGGTATGATTTGTAAGTTTGCACTAAAGTAATTGGGAGCATGATCAGTGAGGAAGTTTATCAGAAATTGCAGCAGGACCTTAATCAGGTGGGGAACTGGGCCGAGAAATGGCAAATAGAATTTAATATAGATGCATGAGGTCTTGCATTTTGGAAACTCAACTCAAGTAGGAGTTGCACGGCGAATGGGAGGGCCTTAAGGGGTGTAGTGGGCAGAGAGACCTTGGTATGCAGGTGCATGGTTCTCTGAGAGTGGAGTCAGATGTAGACAGGGCAGTGAAGAAGGCATTTGACACACTGACCTTCATCAGGCCGGACATTGAGTATGGAAGTTGGGAATTTATGTTGCAGTTACACAGGACTTTGGTAAGGCCGCACTTGGAGTATTGTGTTCAGTTTTTGTCACTTTGTTATAGGGAACATTCTATGAAATTAGAAAGAGTGCAGAATAAATTCACATGGACGTTGCCAGGACCCAATGGTCTGAGTTATAGGAGAGTTTGGACAAGCTAGTACCTTTCCTATAGAGTGCAGGAGACTGAGGGGGGACCTTATAGAGCTGCATAAAATCACGAGGGGTATGGATAGGGTTAATGCTGTCAGTCTTTTTCCAAGGTGTAGAGAATCAAGGATTAGAGGGGATCAGTTTAAGGTTAGAGGGGAAGGAATAAAAGGGAACCTGAGGGGCCATTTCTTTACACAGAGGCTGGTACGTGGAAGAGATGCCAGCAGATGTGGCTGAGGGGGGTACATTAACAACATTTCAAAAGCATTTGGATAAATATGTGGATAGGAAAGGACTGGAAGGATATGGGCCAACTGCAGGGAAATGGGGTTAGCGTGGATGGACATTTACAAGATGGAGTCGAACCCTTCTGTTAATTAAACCAAACTTCCAGAAAAGCTCACCTCACCTCGTAATCTGTTAAAATAAGAGTGATACAGATCTCCTACATTCCACTGTTTAAACAAACATTCACAAATTAGTTTGTTAACTTTAAACAGCAGCTGTTCACAAATATAAGCCCCTCTTTTCTTAGCTACTTACTATCTGTTTCCAACTCTGTAAAAATATGCTGTTCCCCCAACCCCCATATTAAACATTACAATCTCAAGACCACACAGTCTCTATCTTCCCCGCTGCGTTACTCTTCCAGCTGCTGATCTCCTTGGGTCACATTTTGTTTTACTGCAAGTAGGTTTGTCATGAACATGTATCTTTGGTAGAGATGGCCAGTTAGCACTCCTGCTCTGCAGCAGTTACTCTGCTGTTGGAAAGAAGTAGCTCTCTCTAGTGTTCAAAATGCCGAGTTGATTTACTCCCCATGATACAATAATTCTCATAATTTGATTGCTTTCCAGCTGTCCAAACAATAGTATTCTAATTCAGTTGGCTTCTGGTCTCCTGAGCATTATTTAAACTACTAATACGTCATCCCCACCTGCTTCACTCTATGCTGTGTCCTCTTCAGGTGCTGTTTAGTTCACTCACCTACTCGGTCTAATCTCTCCCTCACCTCACATACATAATCCAAGTGTGAGATCTCCAACTTCCGTCCAGTCAATTTAGACTTATTTAAATTCAAAGGATTTCGTTTCATGTACGAAGATTAACTCAAAGGACGGAAACAGAGTAGATTTATTTGGGGCATCTTCGATGATAAGCAATTTACTGTGACACCTTTATCCCAATCATTTGGCCAATCCTGACAGTACGCTGTTAACATAGTCTTCGGTGTCTGATGCTAACTTTTCAATGCTCCCTGGGATTCAGGATGGGACGCCCTTGATTTGAAGTGCTGTATGCCTAAGCTATCCATGACTTCCTTAAACTGCTGAGGGGTAAAGTGAGACCCTTGGTCTGACTGAATCTCTTTGCAGAGCCCACAGCAAGTAAAAAAGCTACAAACTCCTCTACCTCCCTTTTTGCTTTAACACTCCAATAATGGAATTGTCTCTGGAAATCTGGAAGGCACATCCATTATGGTCAGCAAATAATGGTTTTCACTTTTCCATTAGAAAGGCGAGCTCCACAATTAATCTGAACCCACGTGAAGGGTTCTTCGAATGCAGGAATTGGCAACAAAGGTGCTGGTTTTTATTGCCTGTGACCTACCTACCATTTGGCATGTCTGACAAGTACAACAAAAATTAACCACGTTCTTGTGCATTCCAGGCCACTAGAAATGCTTCTGCACCTTAGCCTGAGTCTTCCGTATGCCGAGGTGACCACCTGCAGTTAGTTTGTGTGCTACCCGTAATATGGTATGCTACCAGTCAAGCGATCTAGTGCATTTTGGCCCATTTCCCTCTGCACTTACCTACCGTTTTTCTCCACGTTCAGGTGTTTTCCTGCACCGTGACATCTCACAGGGTGTCAGTTACCTGAGCATCAACTCCTTTGTCTTTTTCTTCCGTTTTTCCTTCCTGCTGTAACTTATGACAGTGGGATGTTGTTACTGCACAGTCTGGAAAATTCCTGGGTATATTTCTTTTAACTCCTCAGTTCCCTAGTTTTCCTTTGACTTCTCCACCATAAGAGGTCTCTCCCACCTTGGATCCTATTAAATCGTTCACAAGAACAAACTGTATTCCTGGGACTGACACTCTGTCACTCACTCTCACTGTTACTTCCCCAATCCTGATTTGGCACTCCAATGTGATGTTTCTGTCCCCAACCTGAATTTCTGTCCCAATTCCACAAATTATCACGCTCTTGAGTAACATGTCAGAAAGAGTGAAAATCCTTCCATCTCTTGGTATTAGGGGCTGAGAGAAAGTGAGGACTGTAAATGGTGGAGATCAGAGTTGAAAAGTGTGGGGCTGGAAAAGCACAGCAGATCAGGCATTATCCGGTAGGCAGGAGAGTTGCCGTTTCAGGCATAAGTCCTTCATCAGATAAGTGGGGTGGGGGTAATAGAGGGGAAGGGGACTGAGAACTAAATAGGAGGGTGGGGGTGGAGATGAGTGGAAGGTAGGTTGCAAGGCGATAATAGATGCAGGTGGGGTGTGATGGTGATAGGTCAGAGAAGAGGGTGAAGAGGATAGGTGGTAGGACAGCTGGACCCCTCAAACTGTACAGCATCAACATCAACTTCACCAATTTCCAAATCTCCCCTCCCCCAACCTTATGCCAGATCTAACAATTCAAATCAACACCACCCTCTTGAACGGTCTTAATTATCCATCGTCCTTCCCATCTATTCACTCCACCCTCTCCTCCGACATATCACTATCACTCCCACCGACACCTTCCTATCGCCCTCCCAGTGACCCTCCCGCGATTCCAGCTCCTACCCTCCTATTTATCTTTCAGCCCCTTGTTCCCCTGCCACATTCCTGACGATGGGTTTATACCTGACATGTAGATTGTCCTGTTCTTCAAATGCTGCCTGATCATATGTGCTTTTCTGGCACCTCACTTCTCAACTATTAGCGACAAAGCAGATCCCGTATCTCAAAAACTTATAATTTATCGTCCTTCCCCGCACCCCTCCCCACCTTCTTAGTAAACTTTATCCACAGAGGCGAATTCTTTATAGAGACCAGGCACTGACTCTGTACCGAGGCTGTGCATTTTCCTACGCGGGGTTTCATTTACCAGTTTCACTAATGCCACTGGCTTAGCCTCTTCTACCACATCTTTTCCCAAAGTGTCTTCCTTCAACCCCCAGCACGGTGTGTCCAAACTTACTGCAGTGAAAGCTTTTTTTTATAGTGCCTTTCTTAAACCATCAGCACTGTAATGGTATGTGTTTCACTCCCTAATAGTGAGAACACCATAGGCCTTTCACCTCCTTGGGCTTCTTTTTTCACCTGTAGTAAACTATTATGCGCTACTGTTCGCTTTGTAATGTGTGATCACGCCTTCTCCCAGTTTCTATGTTCACAGCATGAAAATCCTCCCAGAAGCTAAATTTCATCACATGCCCCAATGCATATTTACCCGCCATTTCTGCTGTGTTTCTGACTTCTTGAACTTTATATTCATTCACATGATTTTTTACCATCTCTGGAAGTGAGTCTTTAAACTTCTCCAGCAGAATAATCTCCCTTCGAGCCACACAGGTCTTATCCATTTTTAAGGCCAGCACCCATCTACCAAAATGACTGTGTTTAATTGTTTCCAACTCAACATACGCCTGACCTGGTTCTGTCTCTATCTTTCTGAACCTCTGCCTATATTCTTCTAGTACCAATTCATAACCAATCAAAATAGCCAGTTTGACATCTGCATAATCTCTTGACCTCTCATCTGCCAGTGCTGCAAGTACCTCACTCCGTGCCTTCCAGCGTAATCTGAACGAGCATTACCCACAAGTTCACTGGACACACCATCTGCCAAGCCATTTTGTTTTTCAAATGAAATAAAAACAGATATTGACATTTTTCTCACTGAAATATGACAAGGTATTATCATAGCTGTATACATCCCTTCATCTCTATCCTGTTAATTTAGCTTTCTTGCCTAATTCCCAACTTCCGAAATTCAAATTCTCTCTCTCTCTTTTCCTCTCTTTCCCTTTCCCTTGGTTCTCTCTCTGTTTCCTTCCCTATTTTCACCTTCTAACTCCAGTTGCCAGATTTGCAATTTAAGTTTTTCTAACTCTACTGCAGTTGCCTGTTTCTCGGACACACCAAAGTGCTTGACCATCTCCGTTACAATGTCAGCTTTCCTTTTGTCCCTGGCTAAACCCAATTCCAACCTATTTGCTAATTCTAAAAATATTCCTTCCTCTGACTTTGTAAACTTCCTTGGCAAACTTGGGAACCTCTTTAGTAATGTTAAAAAACAATTCTTTCACTTTTACTTTAACCAACCACAAGTTAACAAAATTAAATGAATTTTCCCAACGGTTTTATTTGAAGATCCAGGTCACTAATTGCAATGAGTTGGAATTTGCTGGGACCTTTTGTACCATAAATCTGTTCAAGTCAGTCCAAGTCCCCAGATAGGCCCCAAACTGTTATGACATCACTATTGAACCCCTCTGTTAATTAAAACCACACACCCAGAAAAGCTCACCTCGCATCATAATCTGTTAAAACATGAGCGATAGAGAACTCCTAAATTCCACTAATTAACGAAAAATAACAATTTATATGTATGCAAGTTAGCCCACTGAGCACGAATATTTGTTTTCAGACGTTTCTTCATCTGATTAGGTGACATCATCAATGAGAGTCTCCGCTCAAGCACTGGTGGTATGTCCCACCTCTCTATTTATGGGGTTTTCTTTCTTAAGGTGGATGATGTCATTCCCGGCTATTTTTATTACAAGAGAAGGTAGATAGGATCTAAATTGATGCATTTGTTGATGGACTTCTGGTTAGAATGCCATTCCTCCGGGAACATTTGCATGTCTTAGTAAGTGTGTGTGTTGTTCCAGTCAAAGTGATGCCCTTCTCTGTCTGTATTATGGAATAGAGTGATAGTGGATCATGTCTTTTGGTGGCCAGTTGGTGTTCATGTATCCTGCTCACACGACAACAGGACCATTTCAATGGCAGAAAAATGATTTTGTATACATTGTTTAATCAATATGTGAGTGTATGCACATATTTTTCATATGTGCACAACACATTCTAAATGAACAACGGAGACAGTTATTGAAAAATGATGCACATGATGTATAAAATGTATAAAACATTATTTGATGATCATCTAATGTGATATGTTCCCCTTCTCGCAATGTTCCCTCCTTTTCTGGAATTCTCTACTCTCATTTCTCATTCTTATCAGGTTGTGCATTATACATTCTTTTTTCTGGTGTCCCAACTTATTTCAGTTAATCCCCTTTCTACTGGGACTTCACTATATTGGCCTGCTGGGTGCTTTCCAAAGCTCGTGTCTGTCATATTATTGGAGATTAAAATTCTGGTATCAGAGCCAGCATTGGAACATATTACTCTGTTGTAAATGCACTGTACAAAGGACCACAGCACACAGGAATTGCCAAAACATTGAGGGATGTGCATCCATTTCTTTCAACAATCTAGTTTACTCATTTTTCACATGTCCCCATCTATATCCTCTCTCACATTTTCTCTTTGTATCTAGTCAAGAAATTTGCCAATTATTCTTGATGTCCCATCCCTCAAAACACCTTCTTTCGATTTATATCTATTGCTCTCTTCTTGATGTAATGTGATTATAATTGAGCAATGTCACTACAAAGACATGAGGGAGGAGCTGGCGAAAGTTAATTGGAAGGGGAGCCTAGCAGGGAAGACCAGGGAGATACAATGGCAGTAATTTATGTTGGATAATTCGGAGGATATCAGAAATTCTCCCAAAAAAGATGAAACATACTCATGGGAGGACAAGGCAGCCATGAGTGATAAGGCATCGAACCAAAAGAGAAAACATGCAAAGTGGTGAAGATGATTGGGAATCCAGAGAATTCACTGGCTCTGAAACTACATCAGGCTGGCATCACTGACACTACAGAGCTCTTAATCATGGTCAGGGAGAGAAACAGATGGAAACACATTCAATTTAAACACAGAAGATGGTATTACTCAAGGAAAAAGATTCAGATGAATTAAACAATTGAATTAAAATCAGTTAAATGTTTTTACGGAATGTGTCAGATTGGAAACATGACCTCAGAAGAATGAGAATATGAAAATCCAAGTATTTCCACATCAGAAACCAGAGTAGGTCACTGAGCACAGGGCTGATGGGTGAATGAGTCTCGATGTGAACTCAGGGACAGACAGCAGAATTGCATTTCAGATATTGCAGCTCCAAACTGCGTATTTATGTAGTGCTGTAGAACACAGCAGCACGAGAAGCAGAACATCATTCAACCACCACTTGTAATATCTTACCCAGGTATAATCTCCTCAGTCTGCCATTACTGATCTATGTTTCAGTAATGACTGTGGGTGAACATGTCAGGGTCATAACCACATGAACCTAAACCTGCTTTTCGCATCAGAGAGCGGCGGGAGCTGGGCGGAAGTGAAGTCGGAGCGCAAAGCCAGTTGGGAAGGTAAGTAATTGTTATTTAAGTGGAAGTGATTACGTCACAGTTGAAGAGGGTGAAGACATGACTGCCCAGCTGGTTCAGTGTGCTACGTGCTTGATGTGGGAGGTCAACGACTCTGGTGTGTCTGGCTCGAATATGTGTGGAAAGTGTGTGCACGTTCAGCTACTGACAGAGCATATTGCAGCGCTGATGAAAGAGCTCGAGGACCTTAGGTTAATCCTAGAGAACGAGATCTTTCTGGACAAGACCTTCAGCGAGGTTATTACACCAATCGTACCAGAAGAGAGTAGACGATGAGGAAGGCAGAGAGGAAACAGGTGCAAGAGACCCCGGGGAAGTACCTGTCAGGAACAAGTTGAATCTTTTGGAAACAGTAGAGACAGATGACACTGCCAGTCCGCGAGGCGGCCAGGTCTGTCAATCAAAAGTTGGCGTGGATACAGAGTGGAAGAGTCGGACATTGCACAGAGCTGTGGTAATAGGGGACTCCATAGTGAGAGGAACTGACCGGGCTCTTTTTTAGCAGCAGAGGGACATAAGGATGGTGTGTTGCCTTCCTGGTGCTAGGGTTAAAGACATTACAGACAGAGTGCAGGAAATCCTCAAGGACGAAGGTGAAGAGCCAGAGATGGTGGTACATGTCGGCACAAATGATGTCGGGAAGAAGAGGAGGAACATACTACAGCGGGACTTCGGAGAACTAGGAAGAAGGCTGAAAAGCAGGACGTCCAGGGTGGTTATTCCCGGTTTGCTTCCCGTTCCTCGGGCTGGTGAGGCCAGAAACAGGGAGATAATGGACTTGAATGTGTGGCTGGGGAATTGGTGCAGGAAGCAAGGATTTAAATTCTTGGATCACTGGGGTATGTTTTGTGGTAAGTATAGATTCTACAAGAGAGACGTTTGCACCTTAATAGGTTAGGGACCGGCATTCTGGCAGGCAGGTTTTCTACTGTAACACCGCTACATTTAAACTAAGTAGCGGGGTGGGGGGGGGGGGGGGGTGTGGAGGAGGAGACAAACTGGCTGTTTAAGAAGGAAATTGGAGGGAAAGTTAGAACAAGGGAAGTCAAGAAAGACAACTGTATCCATGAGGCAGAAAACTCAGAAAGGGATCATGCTGTAAGGTTGAGTGAAATAGGAGTTGATGGGAAGGGTGAGGGCAGTAACAAATTAAAAATACTATACATGAATGCACGAAGCATTAGACATAAGATGGATGAGCTTGAGGCTCTTTTGGAAATTGGCAGATACGATATTGTGGGTATAACTGAGACGTGGCTTCAAGTGGACAGGGCCTGGGAAATGAATATGCAAGGCTACACGTGCTATCATAAGGACAGTCTGACGGGCAGAGGGGGTGGGGTGGCCATGCTGGTAAGGGATGATATTCAGTCTTGCGCGGGGGGACATAGAATCAGGGGATGCAGAGTCAGTGTGGATAGAACTGAGAAATACTAAGGGTAAAAATACCCTCTTGGGAGTTATCTACAGGCCCCCAAACAGTAGTCTGGATGTCAGATGTAAGTTAATTCAGGAGCTGAAATTGGCCTGTCGCAAAGATGTTACTTCAGTTGTTATGGGGGATTTCAACATGCAGGTAGACTGGGAGAATCAGGATGGTATTGGACCTCAAGAAAGAGACTTTGTGGAGTGCCTCAGAGATGGATTCTGAGAACAGCCGGTGCTGGAGCCGACCTGGAAGAAGGCAATTCTGGATCTGGTATTGTGCAACGAACCAGAATTGGTCAGGGACCTCGAAGTGAAGGAGCCATTGGGAAGTAATGACCATAATACAATAAGCTTCAATCTGCAATTTGAGAGGGAGAGGGTACAATCGGAAGTGACAATTTTTCAGTTGAATAAAGGGAACTATGGAGCTATGAGGGAGGAGCTGGCCAAAGTTCAATGGTGCAATACCTTAGCAGGGATGACAGTGGAGGAACAATGGCAGATATTTCTGTGTATAATGCAGATGTTGCAGGATCAGTTCATTCCAAAAAGGAAGAAAGATCCTAGGAGGAGGCATGGGTGGCCGTGGCTGCGGGGGATGTTAAGAATCATATAAAGTTATAAGAGAAAAGTATAACCTAGCAAAACGAAGGACTGGGAAGCTTTTAAAGAACAACAGAGGATTACTAAGAAGGAAATACACAGAGAAAAAAAATGAGGTACGAAGATAAACTGGCCAATAATATAAAGGAGGATAGTAAAAGTTTTTTTTTAGGTATGTAAAATGCAAAAAAATGGTTAAGACTAAAATTGGGCCCTTGAATACAGAAACAGGGGAACAAAGAAATAACAGAGGAATTGAATTGGTACTTCAGATCTGTGTTCATTGGGGAAGACACAAGCAATCTCCCTGAGGTAACAGTGGCTGAAGGACCTGAACTGAAGGGAATTTATATTTGCCAGGAATTGGTGTTGGAGAGACTGTTCGATCTGAAGGTTGATAAGTCCCGGGGCCTGATGGTCTACATCCCAGGGTACTGAAGGAGGTGGCTCGAGAAATCGTTAATGCATTGGTAATTATTTTCAAGAGTTCTATAGATTCGGGATCAGTTCCTGCGGATTGGAGGCTGGCTAAAATTATATCACTTTTTAGGAAAGATGGGAGAGAGAAAGCAGGAAATTATAGACCAGTTAGTCTGACCTCAGTGGTGGGAAAGATGCTGGAGACTATTATAAAGGATGAAATTACGACACATCTGGATAGTAGTAACAGGATAGGTCAGAGTCAGCATGAATTTATGAAGGGGAAATCATGCTTGACTAATCTTCTGCAAGTTTTTGAGGATGTAACTCTGCAGATCAACGAGGGAGATCCAGTAGACGTAGTGTACCTGGACTTTCAGAAAGCTTTTGATAAAGTCCCACATGGGAGATTAGTGAGCAACATAAGGGCGCATTGTATCGGGGGAAAAGAGCTAACTTGGATTGAAAGTTGGTTGGCTGATAGGAAACAAAGAGTAGTGAAAAACGGCTCCATTTCAGAATGGCAGGCAGTGACCAGTGGGGTACCGCAGGGATCAGTACTGGGACCGCAGCTTCTTACAATATATGTCAATGATATAGAACATGGTATTAGTAATAACATTAGCAAATTTGCTGATGATACTAAGCTGGGTGGCAGGGTGAAATGAGATGAGGATGTTAGGAGATTACAGGGTAACCTGGACAAGTTAGGTGAGTGGTCAGATGCATGGCAGATGCAGTTTAATGTGGATAGATGTATGGTTATCCACTTTGCTGGCAAGAACAGGAAGGCAGATTACTACCTAAATGGAATCAAATTAGGCAAAGGGGCAGTATAGAAAGATCTGCGTCTTCTTGTACACCAGTCAATGAAGGTAAGCATGCAGGTACAGCAGGTAGTGAATAGCATGCTGGACTTCATAACAAGAGGGATTGAGAATAGAAGCAATGAGGTTCTTCTGCAGCTGTACAGGGCCCTGGTGAGACCATACCTGGAGTACTGTGTGCAATTCTGGTCTCCAAATTTGAGGAAAGACATTCTGGCTATTGAGGGAGTGCAGCATAGGTTCACGAGGTCAATTCCTGGAATGGCGGTATTACCTTACACTGAAAGACTGGAGCGACTGGGCTTGAATACCCTTGAGTTTAGAAGACTGAGAGGGGATATAATTGAGACATATAAGATGAATAAAGAATTAGACACTCTGGAGGCAGGAAAAATGTTTCCCCTGATGGGTGAGTGCCGAACCAGAGGACACAGCTTAAAAATATGGGGTAGATCATTTAGGACAGAGATGAGGAGAAACTTCTTCACCCAGAGAGTGGTGGCTGTGTGGACTGCTCTGCCCCAGAAGACAGTGGAGGCCCAGTCTCTGGATTCATTTAAGAAAGAGTTGGATAGAGCTCTCAAGGATAGTGGAATCAAGGCTTATGGAGTTAAGGCAGGAACAGGATACTCCTACTCCTGCACCTATTGTCTATTGTCTATCGTTACTAATCCATTAATGTTACTGCACTTGAGCAACCGATCTGATCAAAGCTCCGCAGTCCTGCCACATTCAGTCATAAATGGTGATGGATGATTAAACAAATGACTGTAGGGAAGGGATCAACAAACATCCCCATCCTAGATAATGGAACAGACCTTCATATCAGTGTAAAAGGCAAGGATGTAGTATCTGCGCCATCCTCAGCCAGAAGTGTTAAGTTGATGATCCACCTCACCCTCACCATGATGTCCACAGAATCACAGATGCAAATCTTTAGTCAATCTGATTCGCTGGCCGTGACATGAAGAAACAGCTGAACACAGTAGATGCGACAAAGGCAAAGGGCCCTGACCCCGTTCCTGCAAAAGGACTGACGACTTGTGCTGAACAACAAGCCGTGTCCCTGGGGAAGCTGTTTCATTCTAAAGCCAGCTCTGACATCTCCCTGGCAATGTGGAAAATTACTCAGCTATGTCCGTCCCCTAAGAGGGGAATAATTACAATCTGACCAATTACCACTCCCTCGGGACAGTCACGATAGTCAAGTTGGTGGGAGTTCTTTTTGACTGAGCTGTCAAGCAGCACAGAAATAACTAGCTCAGTGTTCTCTCTGATAGGTCCCCATGTAGAGATGGGGCTGTAGTGGAAATGTCATTGGATTACTAATCCAGACCAGGCTAATTGTCTGGCAGCGGATGGAAATTTAAAATAATTAATAAAATATTAAGATGCAAAATCTGGTGTCAGTAATATGATCTTGAAGCCAATATCGATCGTAAACACGAATTTGCTTCCCCAATGGACTTTCAGGAAGTAAATCTTCCGTGCTTTCCTGGTCTGTCCTAAACGTGACTCCAGACACAAAGATATATGATAAACGTTTCAATGGTCTCTGAGTCGGCCAAGCAAGATAATCTATTGTTTCAAACTGCTCCGAGGTCATAAAGGATAAAACCAGACAGAACACCCGGCACCAGCCTCGGTATCGGAAAAGGGAACAGTAAACACAATCCTGTCGATCCTGCAGAGACCTCTTTCCTAACATCTGAGAGTTTGTGACAACTTCCCCACAGACTACACAGAAACACCGGTAAAGGAGGAGGTTGTAAAACAAATTGAGCCTCACCCATTCTAGGTCATGTTCAAACATCTCCTCAATGCACTTATCCCACACTATGGATATACCCATTAATTTGAGTAACCTTGGAGACCTATAAAATAGGAAATGCAGTACTCCCTTTGGTCCATCAAGTTTGCTCCCCAATTCAATATAATGATGGTTGGCCCTTTATTTCCACACCGTACTCCTGCTCTCCCACCATCCCTTTACTGTCTCTAAATCCTTATTTATATGCAGTGTCTTGGCTACCAGGTGTGAGCGAATTCCCCAGGGTCACCAGTGTCTGAGTGCAGACATTTATTCTCATCTCAATGCAGAGTGTCCTGCCTGTATCTAATACTTTGGCCCCTTGCTTTAGACATACCAGCCAGGGGAATTATCATTCCTGCTTCCAATCTGTCTCACCCTGCCAGAGTGTTATATACGTTACTGAGATCTCCACTCATTTTCCTAAAGCCCATGGAATACAGGCCCGGTTGCCCCAAACTCTGCTCCCACAACAAGCCTGTCATCCCAGAGATCAGTCTGGCCATCCTTCACTGCATTCCCTCAATGTCAGGTTTGTCCTTTATTAGGTAAGGAGACCAAAACTGCACACAATACTGCGCAATGTTCGAGATGGTGTCCCAACAAGGCCCTGTACAGCTGCAGTAAGAGACCGTTATTCCTGGACTCAAATCCCCCTGAAAGGAAGGTCAATGCACCAGTTACCTTCCTAACTACTTTCTGTTCCTGCAATATTGCTTTCAGTGACTGGTGTACAGGGAGATCCAGATCCTTTTCAATGATACAGCTCCACCCTTGGAGGGTCTATGTACACTGGGAAGCGTGACAATGCCATTCCCAGTATTGACCTCTGGGTTGAGAACTCACTGCGCTGCAGGGAGCTCGGAGAGCTGCTCAGAAGGAAACAACAAAAAAAGAGCATACATCGCTTTGTAGATCAACATGGTTCAAACATAGGCTGCCAATCTCTTGTTCCCACCAAAGGACACACTGTCCCCTCTACCCACCTTGCTCTCCATTGCCGCGTATTTGCCCATTCACACCACTTGTCTCAGTCACCTTGGAGCTTTTTTTACAACCTCCTCGCCCACTCACAATCCCACATCCTTTAGTGCTGTCAGCAGGCTGGGATGCGATTCCCGCAACCAAATGTTTAATGCGTATTGTGAACAGTTGGGCCCGAGCACCGATCCCTGCGAGACCTCAGCAACTTTCTTCTGTTAATTTTATTTTTCTGATTTATTTACTTCGTGAATCTGGGTGTCACTGGCTGGGCCGGCATTTATTGCCTGTCCCTAGTCGCCCTTGAGCAGGTGGTGATGAGCTGCCTTGTTGAGTTGCTGCAGTCCACCTGTCCCACAATGCCATTTGGGAGGGAATCCCAGGATTCTGACCAAGTTACAGTGAAGGAACGGTGATATATTTCCAAATCAGGATGGTGAATGGCTTGGAGGGGAACTTGAAGATGGTGGTGTTCCCAATAATCTGCTGCCCTTGTCCTTCTGGATAGAAGTGGTCGTGAGTTGGGAAGATGGTGTTTGAGGATCTTTGGTGAATCATTTCAATGCAGTTTGTAGATAGTAAAACACTGCTGCTGCTGAGCATTGATGGTGGAGTATTGTGGATGAAACGACACTCAAACTGGCTGTTATGTCCTGGATCCTGGATGTTTTAAAGCTTCTTGAGTGTTGTTGGGTCTGCAAACATCCAGAAAAATGGGGAGTTCTCTATCACACTTATGACTTATGCATTGTAGAAAATGGACAGGCTTTTGGAAGTCAGGATGTGAGTTACTCGCTGCAGTATTCATAGCTTCTGATCTTCTCTTGTAGTTATTGTGTTTATTTGGGCGAGTCCAGTGAGTTTCTGAGCAATGATTACCCTCCAGGATTTTGATACTGGGGGATTCAGTGATGGTAACACCATTGAATGCCAAGGGGCAGTGTTTAGATTGTATTTTTGTGGTGATGGTCAGAGTCTGGCATTTTTGTGGCGTCAATATTACTTGCCACTTGTCAGCCTGGATACTGTCCAAATCTTGTCGCATTTGGCCATGGATTACTTCAGTATCTGAGGAGCCACAAATGTTGCTGAACATTGTGCAATCAATGGCGAACATCCCCACTTCTGACATTATAATAGAGGCAAGCCATTGATGAAGCAGACCTGAAGACGCTTGGGCCTAAGCCACTGCTCGAGGGATTCCTACAGACTTGTCCTGGAGCTGAGTTTACTGACCTTCATCAGCCATGACCATCTTCCTACGTGTCAGGTATGACTCTAACCAGCGGGGAGTTTGACCCGGATACCCATTGATTCCAGTTTTGCTAAGGTCACTTGATGCCACACTTGGTTGAAGGCAGCTTTTATTTAAAGCCCTGTCACGCTCACCCCGCCTCTGGAATTCAGCCCTTTTGTCCATGGTTGAGGTAATGAGGTCAGGAGCTGAGTTGCTCCGGTGGAGTCCAAACTGGGCATCATTGACCAGGTTATTGCTGAGCAGGTGCTGCTTGAAAGCACTGACACCTTCCATCACTTTACGGACGATAGAGAGTAGATTGATGGGTTGGTAATTGGCTGGATTGGATTTGTTCTGCTCTTTATGTATAGCATGTATTTGGGTACCTTTCCACACAATCGGATATATGTCGTTGTTGTAACTGTATGGGAACTGCTTGGCTAGGGAAGTGGCAAGTTCTAGAGCACAAGTTTTCATTACTATTTCCAGAATGTAGTCAGGGTATGTACCCTTTGAAGTATCCAGTGTCTACAACCGTTTCTAGATATCGCGTGGACTAAATGGAATTGCTGATGACTGGTAACTTAATTACTGAGGACAACTGAAGGAGGCCAAGATGGATCATGCAATCAGCATTTCTTATGAAGATTGTTGAGTATGCATCAACCTTCTCTTTTGCGCTGACGTGCTGGGATATTGTATCCTTAAGGATGGGATATTTGTTTAATCTCCACCTCCAATGACTTGTTTAATTGTCCCTACCATTTCTCGACGAGATGTGGAAGAAATGCATATCTTAGATCTGATCCGCTGCTTTTGGGATCACATAGCTCTGTCTATTACTTACTGCTTATGCTGTTTGGCCACATGTTGTCCTTTTTGGTGGTTTTGTCAGGCTGACAGCTCATTTTCAGGAATGCCTGATGCTGCTACTGCCCTCCTGCACACTCCATTGAACCAGGGTCGATTCTCTGGCTTGATGGTTATTGTTGCAAGGGGGATATGCCAGGCCATGAGGTTGAGCAAGAGTACAATTCTGCTGCTATTGATGACTCACAACACCTTATGGAAACCCAGGATTGAACTGCTAGATCTGTTCGAAGTCTGTCTTATTTAGTACGGTGATAGTGTCACCCAATATGATGGAGGCTATTCTCAATGTGAAGGTGTGACTTTGTCTCCATAATGACTATGTGATGGTAACTCTTCCAGATACTGTCATGGAGTGATACTTCTGCAACTGGCAGATTAGGACGAATGAGATCAAATATGTCTCTTGTTAGTTCCTTCACCAACTGCGGCAGACCCAGCCTAGCAGTTATGATCTTTAGATCGCGACCAGTTCGATCAGCAATGCTGCAGCTGAGCCACACTTGGTGGTGGACATTGAAATTTGCGTCCTTGCCACGCTCAGGACTTCCTCCAAGTGTTGTGAAGCATGGAGGAGTACTGATTCATCAGTTAAGAGAGGCTGGTACATGGTAATCAGCAGGAGATTTTTTTTCCCATGGGTAAACTGATACCATAAGACTTCATGGGATACAGAGTCACTGTTGAGGAATCCCAGAGCAATTCCCTTCCAATTGTACCCTACTGCGCCGTCACTTCTGCTGTGTCTATTACTAATTCTAATAACTATTAATAATAACTAATTCAAAGTTTGGGAGAAGATTTGTAGCTCGGGTGCTCGTTGCTGTGGTTCTGTTCGCCGATATGGGAATTTATGTTGCAGACGTTTCATCCCATGTCTAGGTGACATCCTCAGTGCTTGGGAGCCTCATGTGAAGCGCTTCTGTGATGTTTCCTCGGCATTTATAGTGATTTGTACCTGCGACTTCCGGTTGTCAGTTCCAGCTGTCCGCTACACTGGCCGGTATATTGGGTCCAGTGAATGTGCTTATTGATTGAATCTGTGGATGAGTGCCATACCTCTAGGAATTCCCTGGCTCTTCTCTGTCTGTTCTGCTGGTGAGACAGGAGATTAGGTTAGATTACTTACAGTGTGGAAACAGGCCCTTCGGCCCAACAAGTCCACACCGACCCGCCGAAGCGCAACTCACCCATACCCCTACCCACTCATACCCCTACATTTACACCTTACCTAACACTACGGGCAATTTAGCATGGCCAATTCACCTGACCCGCACATCTTTGGAATGTGGGAGGAAACCGGAGCACCCGGAGGAAACCCACGCACACACGGGGAGAACGTGCAAACTCCACACAGTCTGTCGCCTGAGTCGGGAATTGAACCCGGGTCTCAGGCGCTGTGAGGCAGCAGTGCTAACCACTGTGCCACCGTGCCGCCCACGGATATCCAGGGAAGGTGATAGGGTGTCTGGGAAATAGTCATACTCACAGAATCATATCTTAGAGACAATGCCAGGCTGTTGATTGACAAGCCTGTTTGTTTCTATTTACTGCTTCCTGCCAGCTGTCCCATTCTAGAAACATGGTCATATATTCGCCCCAATTTACTCAGATTTTATTTTGCAAACTAGCTTTACCAAAACTTTCCTGAAAATCCAAATGATTGTCTCCCAGACCGTTTCTCAAACATAATCCCCATTTCATAAATCCGTGTTACTGTTGTCTGTGACCATTAATTTCAGTCCCAATAATTTCTTCTAAATTTTTTATTTACTATGTTCTATGTTCCATGTACTAGTACCTTTTTCCACACCCGACTTGCTTCTCCTCGTATTGTTACAAAGTTCGGTGAAGACAGAACTGAAGTAGCTGTTTCATAGTTTTGCCATTTCCCTGTTCCCTATTGCCCATTCTCTGGTTTCATAATGTAAGAAAACTGCACTTGTTTTCTCACACTTCTCACATTGACATGATTTGTCGAGCTATTAGAGTTCACTCTTATAACCTTGTGAATATACTCTTCAAAAACCCATCAAATCCTGCCTTTTGCTACTCAATAATTGACTTTCCACACCATATATTCACAGGAGTATAGACCAACAGAATTACGAGGCGATCTATATTAGTCCCACTTTCCAACAACAGGCCCATAGCAGGAAATGTTATAACACTTCCAAGTGCTCGTCCAAGTACTTTTTGATGGTTGTGAGGCTACCTGTGATACCTCCGCTCTCAGGAAGTGAATTCCAGACCCTAACAGCTTCTGGGCAAAGAACAAACCTCAAATTCTCTCTAATTCTCAAACCCTTCACTTTAAAAGTGTTCTCGCTTGTTCTCAACTTTCTGACTAAAAGGAACAGCTGCTGTTTATCCGCCCACGTCCATGCTTCTCATAATCGTTGCCTTCTGAATCACATCCCCCTCAGCCTTCTCTGCTCCAATGTAAACAACCCGAGCTTATCCAATTTCTCTCCATAGCGATATGCTCCATCCCAGGGAACATCCTGGTGAATCTCCTCTGCATACCATCCAGTACAACCATGCCCTTCCTTTTAAGTGGCTTCCAGAGCTACATACAGTATTCCATCTTGGCCTAATCAATGCTGTGTATAGTTCTTATAATCTACACCCCGATTGATTAACGCTACACCCAAGGTCCAGTTCTTAGCTAGTCCATTACCCTGCTCAGTCCCATTCAGTGATGTGTGGAGAAGAACGAACTGAGCTTCTCAATGTGCTGCCATTCATTGATTACTCCCCTGTCTGGTTCCTTCTTCCACTGTGCATCACCTCATATTTATCAGGGTTACGTTCCATCTGCCATTGATCTGACTATCTGACCATTCCATCTGTATCTTTCTGTAACATAAGACCTTTCTCCTCATTGCCAATCAACCAGGCAAACACAAACTTGCTTATCACAATCCCCACCCCTTTCACACAACCCCTTCATTCACATCTGCACCATTTATGAAAACCACAAATAATAAGGGAAACAGCACTTATCCCTGTGGTACACCAGGGGACACTGGTCTCCAGTCACACAAACTGCATTATCCCACCACCCTCTGACCCCTGACACTAAGAAACTTTTCGTTGTAACTTGTCACATTACCCTTGATTCCATGAGATTTTACTTTATTTTAAAGTTTCCCATATGGGGCTTTGTCAAAGGCCTTGCTGCAATACTAAATAAGCGACCTCCTCAAACTAATTCAATCAAATTCATTAGATTTGACTTCCTTATGATAAAATCATGATGATTATCCCTGATCCGATCTTGCTACTCTGATTGGAGTTCAATTTTATCCTTCCGTGTTTTCTCCAGTAGTTTCCTTAACTGTGAATTAATACTCGTTCAACTATACTTCCCTGGTCTATCTCTACCAACCATACTGTGAAGTTATAAATCACACAACATCAGGTTATAATCCAACAGGTTTAACTGGAAGCACACTAGCTTTCGGAGCGTCGCTCCTTCATCAGGTGATTGTGGAGGACACAATTGTAAGGCACAGAATTTATAGCAAAAATTTGCAGAGAGATGTAACTGAAATTATACATTGAAAATTACCTTGACCGTGTATTGAGTCTTTCATCTGTTCGAAAACCATGATAGTTTCACTTCTTTCCTGTGTAAATCAAAAACAACTTTTTGTTAAAAAAAAGTTGCTTCCTCAGGTTAAATGTAACAATTGGTGTTAGCTAGACAATATGTCGAAGGTGTTAGCGCTCTGTCTATGCCATGATGTTTAGACGATTCTAATCTAAAAAGTGAGATAACAGAGTTTTACATTAATTCATGCAGTTTTTGAGCAAAGTATAATGTACTCTGCAATTACAAATTCACCCCACAAAATATATGTGTGCTTGTGGATCTTTGTGTCAGTCTGTTTGTGTGTCTGTCTGGGTTGGAGGTTGTGAGTGTGAGAGAGAGTGTATATGTGTGTAGTGAGTGTAGAGTGCCTTAAGTCTGTGAGGGGTGTAGGTGTGAGTGTGGGAGTGTGTGTGTGTGTGTGTGTGTCTGGGCTGGGGGGTTGTGTGTGTCTGTGAGAGAGAGGGTATATGTGCGCGCATGAGTGTAGAGTGGCCTATGTCTCTGAGAGGATGCATGAGTGAGTGTGGGAGGGTGTATGTCTGTAAGAGTGTGTGTGTGTGCCTTCCGTGTGTATATATGTGTATAGGAGTGGCTCTGTGTTTGTGTAGTGTGTGTGTGTAAGAGTAGACGTGTCTGTGTGTAGATGTGTATATAGTGCAATGGTCGTCACCTGTAGTGTGACATGAACCTAAGGTGCAGGGTGATGCCCTCGTTATGGATATGGAACTTAACTATCAGCCTCTGCTCGGCCACTTTTCCCTGTTGTCTGTCCCGAAGTTCAGCTTGGAGGATGGTCACCTGAAGGTCCGAGGTCAAATGTCCTGGACCACTGATGTGTTCCCCAACTGCGAGGCAACACTCCTGTCTGTTGATTGTTGTGCGGTGCCAATTCATCCATTTCCATGGCCTTTGTTCGGTTTCCCCAATATACCATGATTCAGGGCATACTTGCCTGCTAAGTATATGATACACAACGTTGGCTGAGTCACATGAGAACCTGCCACGTACATAGTGGTAGGTATCCTCATGTGTAATGGTGGTATCCATCTCCGACCTCTGACACATCTTGCAGCGCCTACCTTGACAGGGTTGTATGGAGTTGTCCTGAGAGCCGGGCAATGTGCTCTGAACAATGATCTGTTTGAGGTTTGGCGGTTGTTTAAAGGCAAGCAGTGGAGGTATGGGAAGGTCTTGTCGGGGTGCTCATCCTCATTGATATTGAGTTGCAGGTCACCAAGTACATGGTGCAGTTTTTCAGCTCCTGGGAAGTACTGAACAACGAAGGGTACCCTGTCGGTTGCAGCACATGTCTATCTCCTAAGGAAGTCATTGTGGTACCTTGCTGGGGCAACCGACAGGGTACCCTTCGTTGTTCGGTACTTCCCAGGAGCTGAAAAACTATGCCATGTTCTTCGTGACCTGCAACACATTATCAATGAGGTTGAGCACCTCGCCAAGACCTTCCCCACACCTCCACTACTTCCCTTTAAACAACTGCCAAACCTCAAACAGATCATTGTTCGTAGCAAGCTGCCCAGCTCTCAGGACAACTTCATACAACCCTGTCATGGTAGGCGCTGCAAGACGTGTCAGAGTGTGGACATGGTTATCACCATTACATGTGAGGACACCTCCCACTATGTACGTGGAAGGTACTCATGTGACTCAGCCAACATTGTCGATCTTATACGTTGCAAGCAAGGGCGCCCGGAGGTATGGTACATTGGGGAAACCGAGCAAAGGCTACGGCAAAGGATGAATGGGCTCCACACAACAATCAACAGAGAGAAGTGTTGTCTCCCAGTTGGGGACACTTCTGTGGTACAGGACATTCGACCTCGGACCTTCGGGTGACCATCCTCCAAGGCAGACTTCGGGACTGGCAATAGCGAGAAGTGGCCAAACAGGGGCTGATAGCTAAGATCAGTACCCATAGGGAGGGCCTCAACCAGGCCCTTGGGTTCATGTCATACTACAGGTGACCACCATTGCACTATATACATGCACAGACACACCTACACGCATGCACGCACACACACACACACACAGAGTCACTCCTGTACACACACATACACATGGACACATATATGCACAGACACGCACACTGACACTCGCACACAACCTTACAGACACACACACTCCCATACTCACACATGAATGCTCTCAGAGACTTAGACCACTCTACACTCATGCAGGCACATATACCTTGTCTCTCACAGACACTCGCAAACCCCCACCCCAGACACTCCCATGCTCACATATGCACCCCCTCACAGACTTAAAACACCCTACATCACTACACACACATATACACACCCTCTCACACTCACAACCCCCAACCAAGACAAAAACACCACGCACAGACAGACAAAGACCCACATGCGCACAAATATTTTGTGGGGTGAATTTGTACTTGCACTGTTACATTGTACTTTGCTCAAAAACTGCAGGAATACAGTAAAACTCTGTTATTTGACTATTTAGGTTAGAATCGATCTAAAAGCATGGCATAGACAGAGAACACAGGGCGCTAACACCTTCGACATATTGTGTAACTAACCCAATTGTTACAGTTAACCTGAGAATGCAACTTTTAAAATATGGTTTTTTGATTTACACACGGAAGAAGCAAAACTATCATGGTACTCGAATAGATGAAAGACTCAGCAGACAATCAAGGTAATTTTCAATGTGTAGCTTCAGTTGCATCATACTGTAATTTTTTGCTATAAATTCTGTGCCTTACAATTTTGTCCCCCACAATCACCTGATGAAGGAGTGGCGCTCCGAAAGCTAGTGTGCTTCCAATTAAACCTGTCGGACTATAACCTGGTGTTGTGTGATTTTTAACTTTGGACACCCCAGTCCAACACCAGCATTTCCAAATCATGATTACTGTGAAGTGGGACCGTATTAATCGTTCTCCAGCACTCTGGCACCTCCCCAATGGTCAGATTCTAAATAAAATTAATGTTAGAGGTCATCTCGCCACGTTATTCATGCTCTTCTCAAGCATTATTGTGAGATTTTCTCTAGATCTCCCGTTATGCATGTGGAGTAGAGAAGGACAATGATTTTAAACAATGCTGTGTATTACCCTAGAGAGCTGAGACTGCTCTAAACTGGATGGGAACCTTTCAGCAGCCTGGTAATGTTTTTGCTGCCTCTGTACAGGATCTTAGTGAGATCACATTGGAGTAGTGTGTAAAGAATGTTTCTACTCAATGAAAAAAGTGTATTGTTATATTGGAAGGAGCTCAGAGATAGTTCCCTCAACTGATTCCTGCAAAAAAAGGTGTCTTAGGATGGAGAGTTATCAGGAAAGTGGAACATAACATCAGCCATGATTGTATTCAATGGCGGAGCAGGTTTGAGGGGTTGGATGCCTGACTGATGCTCCTCGTCCATACTCAGCCTTTCGACCGTGTTACACAGTATAGAGGGAGGACTGTCTATCAAACAGGAAGCAGGCTCTCTGGATAAGTCAGTCTTAATCAGTTTGTCAGAACGTCACCAGTGGAGTCACACAGTGACTAGTGCGGGCACCTCAACTATTTACAATCTACATCAATGATCAGGAGGTTGGAACAGATATACATATACTGAGTTTGGTGATGTTGCTTGGATATGCAAGAGATTAAATTATCAAGAGAGGGTGGAGTGTCTGCACATAGGTACAGAAAGTTAAAGACAATGGATAATAATCTGGCAGGTGGAATACAACATAATATAACCTGTAATTTCATTTACAGGAATAATGGAAGGCAGTATGTTATTGAAATGGAGAGGGATTACAGGACTTCGTGATACTGTGTACTGGGGGTTCACGGAGACCCGTTCAGACATGGAAGGTTTTTCTCCATCCCTGATGGTCTGCTCATTGACAATCCGAGTGACCCCATTGCTCTCTGTACACATGGAATACTTTTGATGTGGTTGTTTGGTGGTGGGGATGGTGTTTTGAAACGTGTAGTAAGGGGAAGGCCTTTATCCAAGATACAATTATTCCTTTCTACATGGAGACCCGTAGACGATGGGAATGGCTGCCTGCTTCTGAATGAAGGAACAATGGCTGCTTTCAGGACAGGGGTATTCACCAACATAATATACTGTACATGGACAACCTGTAACATTAATAGAGTGAGAGCTCCTTCAGTTCCTCTACCTCTCCCCATGTAATGGCTACTCTGCAGATACCATGTACACCTTCGGGAATCTCACTATACTGGGAAAATAAGCATACACCTGGCAGCTTCCCGCTGAGGGAGAGGGAATGTATTAATCTCATCCACCATATACATCCTCCATCACCGAATGGTGACATTGATGTTGAGATACTGGGAGAAGACGGAGCTGTCACCGACTCCGGCCTGGAAAGTTTCGGATCACAGAAGCTGAATGAAACTGTGACCCTAATAGCCACCGGCAGCACCGTCTTCCCCCTGGCGTGAAGCTGCAGGTCATGTTGAAGAAGGTGACACCGCTCTGTGACCAGATCCGTGTTCAGTCCAGATCCCCTCATACTCTGCTCCTGGGTTAAGTGTAACTTGGGAAGCTGTTCCTGGAAAACCTGGAGTGGATACAGCAGATCCCTTTCCCAACACACACTCACTCCGTGGTTTCAGAGCTTCCCCTGTCTGCAGCCTCTGTTCCATTTGGTGTTCATGTTACACACCCAGATGCTGTTACCGTAGGCCCCATGCTCCATCCAAAGTTGGGTCACCAAATCCTCCAGTCTCACTGAATGTCTGAGGCAGCTCACAGCACAAGCCCCAGCAAACCATCCCCAGCAACTCCACTAACGTTTCAACAACAGGAGTCAGTCAGAAACCCCTCGGCTACAAATATTGTGGACCAGACCAGATCCCCACAAAATACTTTAAGAAGGCCGCTTAGACCCAAACCTTTCCTTATTTGAAAGAGAGACGTGAAGTGCGTTTTCCAGATATGTTGTGACTGGTCAAAGCACTCAACATTAAGCCAAATATAATCTATTCAAATTCTTTAGTTAAAATACAATCAAAGAAAATTTTGGGAGAGCTTATATGTTGGAACAGTTACACAAACAATAGATACCGTACCTTCTTGGTATACACTGCTTGGCACAAAGATAAATTCAAATACAGATTCTTACATGCAGTTTTTTGATCCAGGAAAAATCAACATCAACAACCATCTCAGAGAGAAAAGCAGCTGGGATCATTTATTGAAACTTCGAACCCTGCTGGGATCTCCAACAGCTTCTGAATACTGCAGCAAAAAAAAAGAGAAACCCTGGTCTGGGAGAGCTGGCCACTGCCCTTCCATTGTTATCACCGTTTTAATAAAACCTAAAGGCCTCCTCAGTTATTTACGTAAACTGTTTTCAGACAGCAGTTCCGCACCTCTGTCTTTAAAACCTCTCTTAAAAAAAAACAAGAGAAAATAACCTTTTTATAGTGATAGGATCCTCACAACTCCACCTTTAGTAAAATGATCTATCAATATACAAAGATGGATTCATGTTAGATCTCCTAATCTTCTTCTATTAGTAGCAGATAGAAAGGATAGTGAAGAAGGTGTTTGGTATGCTTTCCCTTATTGGTCATAGTATTGACTACAGGAGTTGGGATGTCATGTTGCGGCAGGACAGGACATTCATTAGGCCACTGTTGGAATATTGCGGGCAATTCTGGTCTCCTTCCTTTCGGAAAGATGTCGTGAAACTTGAAAAGGTTTAGAAAAGATTTACAAGGACTAGAGGATTTGAGCTATAGGGAGAGGCTGAACAGGCTGGAGCTATTTTCCCTGGAGCGTCGGAGGCTGAGGGGTGACCTTATAAATGTTCACTAAATTATGAGGGTCATGGATAGGATAAATAAGCAAAATCTTTCCCTGGGGTCGGGGTGTCCAGAACTAGAGGGCATAGGTTTAGGGTGAGAGGGGGAAGATATCAAAGAGACCTAAAGGGCAACCTTTTTCACGCAGTGGGTGATACGTGTATGGAATGAGCTGCCAGAGGATTTGGTGGAGGCTGATGCAATTGCAACATCTAAGAGGTATATGGATGGGTATATGAATAAGAAGGGTTTGGAGGGATATGGGCTGGGTGCTGGCAGGTGGGAGGAGATTGGGTTGGGAAATCTGGGGGCATGGAGTGGGTGGACTGAAGTGTCTGCTTCCATGCTGTACATCTCTATGACTCTGTGATTCTATGATTGCAATACACACACACACACACACACACACACACACACACACACACACACACACACACACACACACACACACACACACACACACACACACACACATATATAATATTGACTCTGAGCATATAAATGTTCACAACGAGATTCGATTTCAGTCATTTTACTCCTGCCACAGAATGCCTTTGTCTTTCTTCATCCACGTCCCCAGAATGTGTCAAAACTTAGTTTTCTCGCTCTGTCAACTGTATAATTTCAAATTGAATGGCAGCAATAATAAGCTCAATCGAAACAGACTGGTATTGTTTCACCTGAACGTCTCCAAAAGTTTTAAGGGGTCACGATCAGTGATAAAGATTTGTCTCATGAATGTTCTTCGCAATTTAAATGCTGAAATGTTGTAACGCCAACACCAAGCTCAAGGCTTCCTTCCCCATTGTGGAATAAATCTGTTGATGTTTGCACTGGACACTCCAACCACACGTTACATAATGGAGCACTCCTCATCTCTCCAATAGTTCTTCTGAATAACATAGCTCCTTATGTCTTAGAATAAAATAATTGCATACTTCTGTATCTCTGAATGCTGAAAACCCTTCACCTGCTACTCCTGGCCTATGCCAGTAAACCTTACTCTCACAGGGATATGTATTAAGAAGATCTCGCACATTCTTCTCCATCTCTCCCAGAAACCAAACTTTGATTTCTGAACGCAATCATCATCATCAGCCATTTCAGATTCTAATCTTGCCATTGTTTCTCTCTTCTCTTCCACACGAGTTCTCACGACTGCAGGAAGTGAATTGTTGAACTTCTCCAAAATAAGAATCTCTCTAAGAGTGCCTTAGCTTTCCTCTGTTTTTAATGCCATTCTATAACCTTTCAAAATTACTTTGTTTGATTGTTCAAACTCAATGTACGTTTAACGAGGGAGCTTTTTTTTTAGATTCCAGAAACGCTGTCTGTAGCTTCTGGCCCAAGTTCATATGCCCTTCAGATGGCGTTCTTCACCTCCTCATAGTGGCCAGATACGTCCTCCGATAGGGATGCAAATACCTACCAGCTCTGGGTGGATCAACTAAATCCACATGTTAACTGATCACTGCATTTGTTTAGCCACTTTCTCAAATGAATTTAAAAAGACTTCCCCATCCTTCTCATCAAATTTAGACAATGCCTGAGCGTATTTAAACAAAACCCCATCAGGCCTTTGGCTACTAAAGGATTGCTCATCCTTACTATCTTCCTCATTCAACCTACTGTCTGCCTTCATCTCCACCTTCTATGTCAACTTTCCTCTCTAATTACTAACTTTTGAAGTTGAAAATCTCTGGTTTTCTTCTCTCTCTTTCTCTCTTTCTTCTTCATTTCCTTTTCTTTTATTTCTACTTCTCATTTTAATTTAAATGGTTTCAATTCCTTCTCATGTTCAAGGCGCCTCATTTCAAATTGAATTCGAGCCATTTCCAAAGAGTCTGATGGTGGTTCCACCAAATGTAATTGCCGAGCTATAGCCGTAATTATCTCTCATTTTCTCACAGACAATCGCAACCCCAACTCCAGCTTGTCTGTCAATTCCTACAGCTTTGCCTTCGTTACCTTTTGTATAACACCCAACTTCACTTCTTCCACACCCAGAGAACTCTCAGTGACTGAAAGAATCTTTATACACAAAACACGTTTTAAACCAAACGAATTCAACATCTGGAACAATACCATACGCGACTTTTGAACCCAATGGTCTCCGTTGCATATTCTCCAGTGTCTGCATGAGAGCATTCTGGATGCTCTGGTTTACTCCCACAATCTAAAGATGTGCACATCAGGTGAATTGTTTGTAGTTTTCAGGGATGTGTGGGTGAGATGCCTTGTTGGGGTAAATATGTCATAATTAGGCAGAGGAATGGTTCTGGGTAGGTGACTCCTCGGAGGGTCGGTGTGGACTTGTTGGGTCAAATGGCCTGTTTGCACATTGTAGGGATTGTAATTCAAACCCAATTTGGTATTATCGATTTAGAACCAGACAAGAGTCCACAGTTAGACCAACCAGACTGCCTCAAATTATTTCAAGAAGGTAGCTTGAATGCCAACATTTTCTTATTTTAAAGTTGGATGCGAAGTGGGATTTCCAGATGTGATGATAATACCCAAACCACTCACCATTAATTAAAACAAAATATATTTAAACACTCTAATGAAAATCCATACAAAATGAAGAGGATTTAGAATAACTTAACTATTGGAAACCTTAACCGAATAATGGATACAATACCGTCTACAAATGAACTGTTCCAATATACTAACATCACCTAAACACACCCCATGGTAACAAAGAGCATTCAGACATGCAGTTCTCCAATCCAGGAGGAAACAGCATCAAGTGAAGCTTCAGAGAGAATAGCAGTTAGGGATAATTTACTAAAACTTCCAACTCTTCTGGGACACACGCACCTAATGACTTACAGCTATAAAGAAAAAACTAGAAAGCCTGGACTATGCGAGCTGGCCATTGTTACTACTATTTATTAAAAACGCTAAAACCCTAAAAGTTAGTTACTTTAGCCGTTTACAGTCGGCAGTTTGGACTTTAAGATCTCTTGTTAAAAAAAAAGAGAAAATAACCTTTTTTAAAAAAAATGTGACAGCATTGTCAGACAATTTAGATGCCTGGTCCTTTAGTCAATGGGCTTCCCCGTGTTACTGTTCACAAGGTCACCTGAGTTGGCAAACACAGGTACAGTCCAAGTTACAAGGATGTGTCTCATAACTTCTGAAACACGCCTGTCCATGGATCATCACATGGGACATACCGGGAAGTGAAAAACAGCCTGACACACATTTCACTGTTTCTGAGCTACACAATGCCAGCTATCGATGCAAAATATAGCCAAAACCAAGGCCAGGGAAAGATACAGAGGGACAGAGAGATTCACATTAAAGACAGAAACAGACAGTTGATTAACTGGAAGGAGGTTGTGGAAATATGGGGAAAAAGACAGAGCAGTGGGACTAACTGGAGAAGTGAGATCTTCGAGAGTAAAATTACAAGAATGAGAACATTGAATAAAGGCATTGTCAGATCATCTGAAATGGTTTGTTACAGCAAATTCTGAATCTGCTTCACAGAACACCACAAACAACGCAAACTGGGACAAGATGCCAGCCCAGCATGGAGAGCTGTGTATACCATGCTAGTGTGTTGCTCAGTAAACTGCACTATCTGCCCAGCATGGAGAGCATTGCAAACTTTACTATCATATGCTAACTATACTCGCATCAGATTACTGCCTACAATGGGAAGATTTGCTCTCTCTGCGTGTGTGTGTGTTCATCAGAGTGTACAGATAAGGTAAAGTGTTTGAGAATGTTAAAATAAAGGCATTGCCATAAAAATAGCAATATACATCCGTGTGAACATGAATGACAGATGGATGGGAGGTTGGTGTGAGTTCGAATCAGATTTTCTTGGGCAGGTTTGAAGCTGGGAGCGTCAGCAGCAGATTATTAACTTCATTAAGACTGTATTTTATAACTCAAGGTTCAAACAGGAGATGGAATAAGCCAGTGAGATACATCGCGGAGTGGTAAGTATTTCAAGCTAGAAATGGTCATGGCATGGTGTCAGGAATCAGCTCATGATCAAAGGGATCTTCCACAGTTGTGACTCATCTGCTTCAGCCGCAGATATTGGCCAGGCATGGGATGGAAACACTGTAAGGAAGTGGAGTTTGTAACCAGAACAGTAGACAGTGACCTACATGCTCTTAATATTTAAATAACAAAGGCAAAGATACAATACATTGCGGTTCTCCGCTGAAATTGAGTAGGTCAACATCGAGACCCATGAGTAACATTGCCAGAGCAGAGGGAGGCAGTAATTGAACACCTTCATTTATGTAGTTAGTAGTGGTCTGTAGAGTAAATATCTGGATTCAGAGTTTCAACAGGAAAAATAACAGTGGACAGAAGTGTCGAAAATATGAAAGAGCAGTAATACAGTCATAACCAGTTTATAGAAAAAAAAAGGATAGTGACACTTACCAGGAACACCAACGATAGCCAGGAAGGGATAATAAAAATATTACATAAAGGGAAGAGCGTAATAGATCCGCCATGATAATGACAACCAATAAAATGCAGAAAGATACCAAATATAATCGGATAAACTCCTGTCTATTGTTGAAATATTCCATTCGAATGTTCCCAGATTCTGATCCATTGTTGGAATATTCCAGTCGAATGTTCTCAGATTCTGATCCATTGTTGGAACATTCCAGTCTAATGTTCTCAGATCCTGATCTCTCCTCCCCCTCTCTCTGGATCTGCTGACCCCTGTCAGTACTGTCGGTGATGGTCCCGCTCATATTATGGGATAACGCATTGAATGGCGCCCATTTATCATTAAAAGATGTAAATCCTTCACTGGGACAATTAGAATCTATGGGGATTGGCATTAATCACAGTCACTGAAAAAATAGAATCAGTTAACCAGTTCCATACATCACTTTTCATATCACTATAAAAGGGAACATTTCCCGGTTTTGGATGGATTGGATGATGGTTGCTGAGGGATGGACCATAAATCTTTAATTTTTTATTTACTTTTCCTTGCATACAATATTATTAACAGAACACTGCAGGGGTGTATATGTGTTCCACTCTGTTTAGGAAAGGAAGCAGTTATAAAATAACAGATCAGCTACATAAAAAAAACATCGGATGGGCAAGTTTCTAGATGCCTTAACCTACAGTATGATACTTATTGACCAGTGTGAGGCTACGCTGGGTTTTAAGTGCCCTGTTTTCAAATCCTTTTATAATCTTGACACAGAGCACTGAGACTGCTGCTCAGGAACAGGCCGAAGCAATTCTGTCCCTATGGGTCTCTTACAGAAGGATAGGAGAAGGCCATTCAGTCCATATTAGCCTGTTGCTAATTGAAAAGGTGGAACTCTGGAATATTAGTGCATTTTGCCAACAAAATCATTCAAAATAAAAGGATTTGTTGCTGCAGCTGTATGAGGTGTCACTGAGAGGGCACCTGGAGTTCATTGTTTCTGTAACTGAGAAGGGATGGACCTCCATCAGGTTCAGTTTATTGGCTGCTTATAATCCAGGGGTTGATGTGTCATTTAATGTTTTGTGGCTGTTATAAAGGGACAGGAGGATCCCATGCAGCCTCTCGAGCCTGTTACAGGGGAGCAGGAAGTGTTTATTTAACATTTCAAGTCTGTTACGCATAAGTATTATGTTTAAATTAGTTATGGAATAGGAAAGACCTGATGTAAACAATAAAGTTCTAACTTTGAACAAGACCAATTTTGAAAGTGTTAGGTGAGCCCTGTGAAAGGCTGATTGGAATATCCTATTCACAGGTAAAGGGATGGTTGGAAAATGCAAGGCCATCAATACTTGGTTTTAGAGAGTCTAGAGCCAACGTGTTCCTGTTAGTGAGAGGGGCAAGGCTGGTGGGTGCAGGGAGTGCTGGATGGCTTGATATATTGATGCTTTGGTCAAGGTAAGGAAGGAGGAATATGTCAGGTAAACAGAGCTGAGATCAAGTGGATCCCCAGAGGAGTATAAGGGCAGTAAGTGTATAGTCAACGGGGAAATCGGGCCAGAATAATGTGAACACAAATTGGGGCTTCAGAAATAGGGTTAACGAGGTATTGAAGAAATTCTACAAATCTTTTCATGGCAAAAGATTAACAAGGGAGAGAATAGGGCACCTTAAAGATCAGTAAGGCTACCTATACGTGGAACTACAAGAGATGGGAGGGATATGAAACGAGTATTTCTCCTCAGTATTTAATGTGGAGGGAGTTACAAGCGCGAGAGAATGAAGAATGTATAATAATATCTTGAAAAGTGTCTATATTACAAGGAGGTGTTGGACATTTTAAAACACATAAAGGTGAACAAATCCCTGGGACCTGATCAGTTGTATCCCAGACGTTTGTGGGAAGCTACGAAAGAGATTGCTCTGCATTTTGCTGATGTATTTGTAACATTGATTTCCACAGGTGAGGTGCCATGGTACTGGAGGGCTGCTAACGTAGTGTCATCATTTAAGAAAGTAAGGAAAAAAACAGGTAACTATAGATCGATGAGCCTGACGCTAATGGTGACTAAATTGTTGGAGGGGGTTTTGAGGGAAAGGATGTATATGCATTTGGAAAGACAAGGACTGAAGAGGGCTTTGTACATTGGAGATCACGTCTCACTGACTCAGTGGAATTTTTTGAGGAAGTGATGAAGATGATTGATGAAGGCAGAACAGGGGAGGTTGTCTTTAGGGAATTCAGTAAGAAAACCAAAATGTTCTACATGGTAGACTGGTTAGCAAGGTCAGACTGCCTGGGCTCCAGGGAGAGCTCGCCATTTAGATCCAACATTTTTTTGAATATTGGAGACAGGGCGTGACACTGGATATTTGTTCATTAAACTTGGAGACCTGTGACCAGTGGTGTGCCACAAAGGTCAACAGTGACTTCACTGCCTCTTGTCACTTATACAAATCATTTGTATTTGAGTATATGATGTATGGTCTGTAAGCGTGTAGATAATCCCAAATTTGGTGGTGTAGTCGACAGTGAAAAATGATATCTCCGAACAGAGAGAAAGTTGATTAGGTGAGCCAAGGGGTGGTGGATGGAGTTAAATTTAGATAAATGTGAGCTGTTGCATTTTGGCAAGACAAATCAGGGCAAGATATGTAGGTAGAGTTCTGTCGAAAGTTGCCACTCAAAGGGAACTCCAATGAAATTATAGAATCCCTCCAGTGACGAAACAGGCTATTCTGCCCATCAAGGCCACACCCACCCTCTAAACAGTATCCTACTGGAGAAACCCCTACCCTGTCCCTCTGAGCCTGCATTTCCCATGGCTAATCCACCTCGCCCACACATCCCTGGGTACTTGTGGCAATTTAGCATGGCCAATCTACACTTGCCGGTATATCTTCGTACTGTGGCAGGAAAACGTAGCACCCAGAAGAAACGCACGCAGACACAGGGAGAATGTGCAAACACCACACAGGTAGTCATTCAAGGATAGAATTCAACCCAGAGCGCTGCGCTCTGAAGCAGCAATGTAAGCCACTGAGCTACTGTGTCACCTGGTGGTGCAGGTTCTTTGTTCCTTGAAAGTGCCCTCACAGGTAGATGGCGGAGTGAAGAAAACACTCGGTGATCTTCCCTTTATTGGTGCGTGCTTTGAGTCTATGCGTTTGCATGACATATTGCCCCTGTCCAGGTCATTGGTTTGGCCACTTTTGTAATATTGCCTTTAATTCTGGTCTCCCTGCTGTCGGAAAGATGTTGTCAAACTTGAAAGGATGCAGAAGTGATTTAAAAGAATATTGCAGATGTTGGAGGGTTAGATTTTCAGGGAGAGTTTGAATAGGCTGGGAGTATTTTCAAGTTTTGAGGCTGAGAGGTGACCTTAAAGCGGTTTATAAAATCATGACGGGCATAGATAATGTAAACAGTCACCCCAGGATAGGCGAGTCCAAAATTACAGGACAAAGGTTTAAGGTGAGAGGGGAAAGATTTATAAAGGGAAATGAGGTACAACACATTCAATGAGAGACTGCTGTGTTTATGGACTGAGCACCCAAAAGAGCTGGTGGAGGCAGGCACAGTTACACCATTTAAAAGGCATTTGAATGGGTACGTGCATGGGAAGGGTTTAGAGGGATATGGGCCAAGTGCTGGCAAGGGGGACGAGATTAATTTAGGATATTTGGTTAGAACGGACGACTGGATCGAAGGGTCCTTTTCCGTGCTGTACATCACTGAGACTCTGTTGAGTTTTGAGTGTATAACACGGGAACAGGAAGAGGTTATTCAGGTTCTGAATTCTGTCAGTCAGCTTGTTTGCTCAATTACTGAGAGTCAAATACAAAAATACATCATTCAGATTTTAATGGTGTTTTCCACAAACAGGAGAAAGGCTTTTAGTCAAGAGAAGCTGTAAGGAATGTGAAGAGTCCATTCAGTCCCTCAACTCCATTCCACCGGAGCAGCAGGTGAGCACAGAGAGATTGGAGCCTGTTACACAGGAACAGGTGGAGGGCATCAATTTTCAGAAATAGATGGCAGTCACTCGGCTGCTGAAGGCTGGGACACAGGAACAGGAGGGAGTCACTCAACTGTTCGAGACTGGGACACAGGAACAGGAGGGAGTCACTCAACTGTTCGAGACTGGGACACAGGAACAGGAGGCAGTCACTCAACTGGTCGAGACTGGGACACAGGAACAGGAGGCAGTCATTCAACAGCTTGAGACTGGGACACAGGAACAGGAGGCAATCACTCAACTGCTAGAAACTGAGAAACAGGGAAATCTGGAGGCTAGTAAGGCCCGAGGATCCTGTTACGCAGGAAAAGGAGGAGGTGCCTCACTCCCCACCAGTATGGGACAATGGGAGAGAAGGTGGGTTTGCATGGCACAAACAGAAATGTATGATAAGTTGCATTAGTGGTCCATTCAATCCTGCCCCACCATTCACTAAGACCACGGCTGATCTAATTATGATTCCCTCATTCCATTTTACGGAGACTGTTCTCTCTGCAGCCTGTGCTCCATTTGTTGGTCATGTTGCAGACCCAGATGCTGTAACAACAGTCACCATGACTTATCCAGAAGGATGGGTCTAACCGGATGAGTCAGGATTTGAAGGGTCCAATCACAAGAATGAAAACACAAAATAAAGGTATTGCCAGATGTTTAATTCTCTCACATTCGCAATCCAACTCACAAAACCAGCCCATCCATGATACTTTCAGGATGGAGCACTGTGTAGATCTGGCTACCGTACTGCTGAATGCAACCCAGCAATATCCAGAATGGAACTCTGTGCAGCCCACACCAATGCTTGATCTATCATCCTGGTCTAAAGGTCCAGCGTGGGGGGCTGTGCAGACCGCACTGGTTCAGTCATACAAAAAACCAGGCTGTTTCACTGTTCGGTAACACTGTGTTAGGTCGCTGACCGGTGTGGGGAAACTTGCAGCCAATGTTGTAAGTGACAGGATGTGCAGCTCCCATCCATTTACAGCTCCATATCTCCACTGTACCTTGACAAGGGGTGCCGTGGATGTGGAAATCACGGTGATGGAGAGATGCAAATGGAAACAGTTTAAATGCCAATAGTACTGATTAAGGCGGGTATCACACCTGTATTTAAAGTTGAAATAACTTAGATAATATCCAATGAGGTTTGGTGAATGGTGCAAAGTAGTTAGAGGGGGATGGTGATGTTATAGTGGTTGCTCTATAAGCCTCCAAATAATCAATGGGAATTAGAGGAAGAAATATGCAGGGAGACTGGGGAGACTTGCGGGAACAATAGGGTTGTTATAATAGGTGATTTCACTTTTCCTAACCTAGACTGGGGCTTCCAGATGGTTAAGGACTTAGAAGGAATGTAATTTGTTAAGTCTGTTCAGGAAAGTTTCCGCAAGTAATATATAGAGAAGCCACTCGGGAAGGGACAAACTTGACCTACAATTGGGAAATAGGGCAGGACAGGTGAATGAGATAAAGTGGGGGAGCATTTTGGGAAAAGTGAAATAACCTGAATTACTAAGTGTGATGGGATACTTATAACCATAAAATAAGTGTAGATTTTTGTTTGGCCTGTGTAAAGCATGCTGACCGTTGCATGAAAGTATAAAGATGATGGAATATATTGTTAGGAGTGTCCGTCCCTATGGGAAATGCCCTCAAAAAGGCGATTGAAAAAATACTGGGGTAAAAGTGCCTGAGTGCTGTCTGGTCAGTGACAGGAACCCAGGGGGTTGAATGACTGAATGTTCCTGTAACATGGAGCTGAGAAAACCATCAGATCAGCCGGGATATTATTAAATGCTAGAGCACACTTGAAGGGCTGAATGGCCTCAGCATGGTTTGAATTGTGTGTGATTTAAAAAAAATGTACATCTCTACTCCTTCCTCTAATGTGTTACACACTGGGACACTGCCATTTTCCTGAAACTGGGAATTATTTGGAACATTATCTGGAACATTCCATAATCAGCAATCTCAAGAATATTCTATAACTGTGTGGGAGGTATTGCAAAGTTTTAAGCTGGTAGGAGGAAAGTATAGAGGGGATGTCGGAGGCGGGTTCTTTACACAGAGAGTTGTGAGAGCATGGAATGTGCTGCCAGCAGCAGATGTGGAAGCAAGGCTTTTGGGGACGTTTAAGAGACTACTGGACATGCACATGGTTACAGAAATGTGAGGGTGCATACGTGAGGATCAGTGGTAGGCACAACATCGTTGGCTGAAGGGCCTGTTCTGTGCTGTACTGTTCTATGTTCTAAATGGAAGATTCTTCCTAAGTTGTATGGCTTCTCCCCTATTCCTACTATTAAAAGACGAGAAATAAACCCAATCAAACTCGCCCTGCTGTAACGTCAACTGTTCCTTGTCATCAAGGTGCATCTCCTGAAATAGGAAAACATCCACCCTCTCTGTTTTATGACGAGAAAGTACATTTTTCCTCTTGAGTGGCAGCTGCACCCCCCCTCATTAATGTTCCAGGTACCCATTTAAGCACATCATTATCCATAACACACTGTAGCAACATTTCAACTCTAGAGTTTCACATCGAATTACACATCGTTGATCATTAATGCAAAAAAAACTCGTAGAGCCTTAAAACTTTACAAACTAAAACCACTACAACTAACAAGCTCTCAAAACTTTCCAAAGCTAAACACATAAAAAAACAAACAACGAAATAAAATCCAAAGTTCCAATGACACTCGAAAGGGAAAGTTACCTCTCCTGGACCCCATCTCTGCAAACTGGGGATGCTGACATATCTTAAAACGTTATCTTCTGCCCGCTACCAATATGGAATTCAAGGCAATTAACAACAAAAACTGCCCTTCAGTCGGCACTAAGTCATCACAACTACCTTTGTAACTCCCTCCACCTTGAGCTGCACCCCAGACACAAGCAAAGAAAGAAAAAAAGTGTACTAATACTAATGAAGGAATTAAAAATGAGTACGCTACCCATCCCCGACTATAATGTAGCACTGGTTAATACCAGAAAAATCCAATAAAATTTCTTTAAGGATAAACATGATTATCTAAATATCCAGCTTACTTTAAAATGTCCACAAAGTTTTTGCTTTCTCTGGAGAATCAGACGAGTTCGTGGATCCATTGAAAGCAATACGGAGCACCGCTGGGTACCGTAAGGGTTACTGAATTCAGCGTTCCCTTACTCCTCTTTTGATGTCATCAAAAGATTTTCATTCCTGAATCACCGCCACTGAAAAATCCAGAAAGGACATAATCCTGGAGCTCTCGTGACATAAAGACATTGGATCCTTCCACTAGGTTCTGAAAGCTTCCATCAGACTTTGTTTGTCCCCATAACTATGTAATCGCGCAAGGACAGGATCTGAGTCTGAGTCTGAGTCTGACTTCCGTGCTGTAACCCAATGAACTGTCTCAGTCTTCTCCCGTCCCTCCTCAGTTTCCAAGTGAAGGAATCACTGCAGCCAGTTCTTGAACAAAAGCACCAGCTGACCACCTTTTGTCCGCTCCAGCAATCCGACGATGTAAATATTCTTCATCCTACTCCTGTTCTCGAGGTCGTCTTCTTGTTCAGTTAAGGTGCAGATCTGTTTTTCAGGGGCAAGGATCCTCTCCCGAGAGGAATCGATCACGGTCTCTGTCACTGTGGTTCGGCCCTTGGCATCGTCTGTTCTGTGTCCAAGGCTGTCAAGTTGCTGCTAATGTTTTTGGAGCACGGCTGAGAGTGGCTGTGGTGAACTCTTCTTCAATCATGGCTTCAATCTTTTCACGTAACTTGGTGAACTCAGTGACCAAGGCCTGGTGAGATAACTGGGTCGATCGAACGAGCAGAGTGGGTTGCAGCAGCGGCCTCAGGCATGCTCGATGCTTCTGACGGGTGCACCACTTGTTGGGACTTACTCGATCCTTTCCCCATGTTTTGTCATTTCCGTTTTACAAATCGGGATTCGTAAAGATTCTGTCGCTCTTTTAGTGCTGAATTTTAAGTAAATGGTTGGGATGGGGTGGATTAGAGAAGCACTTTGCCCGTGTGTTGATGCAGCGCCCAGCAATCAGACCTTCTGGATCGCCACCATCTTGTATTCTCCCTTAACATTTTATCAATATTATCATTTCATTTTGCATTACATTCCTGGAGGTTCTGAAGCTGTGTTATTTCATACCACTGTCTACATTTTACACCACACTGCACATTGCTGCCCATTCCTCAATAATCATTGACTCTGTTGTTATTTATGAACCTTCCATCTGTGCCTGAAAAATATTCAATATTTCTGCCTCCAATGCTCTGTGGGGAAGCGTGTTCCAAAGACTCACACACCACTTTGAGAAAACAATTATAAACATTACGATCTGACTGTGAGATTAGTATTTTTGTCTCCTTATCTGAGATAGGATGTAATTACATTGAAAGCAGTTCAGAGATATTTCATTTCACGTATTCCTGGGGTAAAGGGCTTATATTATGGAGACTTTAACAGGTTACTCTTGAAATGAAAATGAAACATACAAGACCTCGAGGAGAGTGGATTAGGTATGTACCCACTGGGTGTTTGTATAGTTCAAATTTATTGTCATTTTCATAGAATCTCTACAGTGTGGAGACAGGGCATTCCGTCCATTAAGTCCACACTGACCCACCAAACAGCATCCCAACTCGACCTGGCCCCCCACTCTTATTGCTGTAACCCGGCATTTCCCATAATTAACCCACCTAAACTACGCATCCCTGGGCACTATGGGCAATCCACTTCAAACTGCACATGATTGGACAGTGGAAGGAAACTGGAGCACTGGGAGGAAACCCACACAGACACGGAGAGAATGTTTAAACTCCACATAGAGGGTCGCCTGAGGTTGGAGTTAGACCCAGCTCCTTGGTGATGTGAGGCAGCAGCGTTACCCACAGATCCAACATACTCCTCCGTTAGTTCTGTTAATAACTTGTGGCTGACTAAAGAAATCTGCCTGACGTGTTCTTATCACTGAACCTGACCCAGTCTGAGACTTTTACCATCGGCAATATCACCAACCTGGTTACATTTAACATTTGTTGTGAGCCGTGGAAGAGTTGGACTAGGAAAGGAAAGAGTTACATCCTCCATCCTCAGTCACAACTGGAGTAAGAAAAAAAAATCACAAAGTGCGAATTCGTTCAAGTGGGAATTCGCTTTCCCAGAAGTTTGGGATGGCTGAATCGTTATATTATATCGAGGCTGGCTTCATCTGATTGTCCATAGACAGGTGAATCAGGGATAATGGTGCATGGAGAGAAAAGTGCAGCTGGGTCCACAATGAGATACGCCACGAGTGTATTTACTGGTGGAGTAGTGTCAAAGGGCTGAATGGCCCCCTGGTGTCCTGCAGCCCTATGTTCTGATGTTCCATTCAGCTCTTGGTATGTGCTACACAGGGGCAGATCAAGGCCACACTCTGATGGTTGGGTGCAGTTTTGGAAATGTACTTGGAAAATCCAGGCTGGGTCAGGAAGTGACACTCACTCCCAATCCCTGTTTCCAGGCTTCCCCTTTCTGCAAAGTCTGCTCCAGATGTGGGTCATGTTACAGAGCCAGATTTACTGTGAATACAGCCCCCATACCCTACCCAGTGTTAACTCAAATCCTCTGCTCACCCAAATGCAGCATTACACAACACAACTTCCGGAAAAATAACCAGTAACTTTTCAAAAGCATAGCACGTGAAATTAATAAATAGGAACAAGAGTAGGCTATTCGGCCCCTCAAGATTGCCCAGTCATTTAATACGAATATGGCTGATGTACTCCAGGTCTAACTCCACTTTCTCGCCGACTCCTTGTATCTCTCCACACCTCCCCGGGTTAGGGAATTCCAGGCATTCACTACCGTCTGACAGAAGACATCACTTTGTATCTCAGATAGAAATTGATATTCCATATTCGGTATCTATGTCCTCGAGTTCAAGACTCCACTCAGGAATGGTAACGACGTCTCACATCTACCTTCTCAAGTCCCTTCTGTGTCTTGTATTTTTCAGCAGTATCACTCCTCATTTATTTAAACCCCAATGAATAATCGCCTTACAATCTTAGAGATTCTCACTAACATAGCCCTTTCATCCCTGGAAGCCGGCTAATGAAACAACCTAGTTACTTGCTGCACCCGCATGCTGACTTTATGTTTCATACACAGGAACACTCCAATCCCTTTGTACTGTTCTTTTTGTGGAAGTCCTCTCCATTAAATAACAGCCTGCCTTTTGATTCTCAGTGTTGTTCTCAAACTCGGATGTATATTTCACTCAGCTCTCTCCTTCAAACTATCAGTATAGAGTGTAAATAACTGATGCCATCGGACTGATAGCCGTGGTCCTCCAGCAGATCCACCTTTATATTGATGATTCATTCTCCTGACTCTCCGATTTCTATGTGCTAACCAATCATCATCCCGTGCTAATACATTCCCCATCATCCTACGAGCTTCTATCTTGTGTAAGGAATTTTATTTTGTAAAACTTGCGGAAAAACTCTGGAAAGCTTGGTGTCTGCCAGATCCCCTTTATCAAGTCCGCTTGTTACATTCTCAGGCCTCTCCAGAAATACTTTGCATGATTTTACAGGGCAAAGTATAATTTCACTTTCACAAAACCATTGTGAACCTGCGTGAAGCTGTTCTAAATGTCCGTGCAGGCCAGGTTTTCCAAATTAACCTCGTCCCATCTGCTTTCATTTGGCCCATATGCCTCAAAATGTTTCCCATCCGTATATTTGTCGAAATGAGTTTTACATGTTGCAGCTGTACATGGATCTACCACTCTTCCTCTGGCAGCTCATTCCATACCCACACCACCCGCTGTGGAAAAACACTGCCCCTGTGTCCCTTGTAAATTTTCCCTCTTTCACCTTAAACCAATGCCTTCTAGGGCTGAACTCCCCCATCCTGTGGAAAAGACCTTGGCTATTCACCCTATCCATATCTCTCATAATTTTAGCTACTTCTATAATGTCATCCCTCAACCTTCTACACTCCATCCAATACTAACTTTAAGAACAAGCATTTAAAGATAAATACTGCAAATTTGAAACTAGGGTAAACAATACTCAGCCCACATTTCATACTGTGATTTGTTTTTTCTCCCTATTACAATACTAAGGCAGCATGAAACGCTTACTAGTGCCAATAAGAAGTCAAGCACCTGATATCCTTTGTCTAAAGGGGGTGATGATCTCGACAGTGAAAACGTATTTATGGCCAGGTCTTTATAATGCCACATAGTCAACATTCTCCCTCCTGGCCTCCTATGACCTTGTGTGATTGTGTCTTCTTTATCTTGCACTCAATACAGAGAACTCTTTTCCCCATTCACACTTTAATTTAAACCCATTTTATATCATCTTCTCTTTCACCACTGCTAAAAGCCGGTTTATCTTTGTCACGCCCTCTTTTCCTTGTCACCTATCCCCCACCTCTGGTCAGGTATTAAAAAGCCCAGTTTCCAATGCTTTTCAGTTGTGAAGAAGTGTCACACTGGGCTTGAAATTCTAATGCCGTTTCTCTGTCTCTGCAGATGCTGACAGACCTGCTGAGCTCCCTCAGAAGTTAATAGGCAAAGAACAAACTTTCACAAACAACTAACTATGGATACTGGTAATAAAAATACCAAAATTGCTTGAGAAACGGAGATCTTTGTCGAGGGTCACTGGATCTGAAAGTTTAACACTGCATTCATTCCAGAAGATGCTGCAACATCTTCAGCAATTTCTTAAGCAATTTCTGTTTTTGGAAAATTTCCAAAGAAGTACGTCAAAGATGCTGAACCATCCTGTCCAACATGGAGAGCCGTACACTGGGAACTGAACAATAACGCATGGTGCACTAGTTCCTTGACTCTGAAACTTCATAAATCTGGCATCACTGACACTACAGAACTCCTAATCATGGTCAGGGAGAATAACAGAGGGGAACACATTCACTTCAAATACAGAAGTTGACGTTGTGGAAGAGAAACGATTTAGATCATTACTTTAAATGGATTCAGTTAAAGTAACAAATTAGAGGAGTGACACCAGGGAGAGGCCCTCAGCAGAATGAGAATATGAAAATGCAAGTGTTACCGCATCAGAAACCAGGTTAGGTCACTGAATACAGGGCTGATGGGTGAATGGGTCTCGGTGTGAACTGGGGGACAGTCAGTAGAATTGAATTGTAGATATTGTAGACCACAGCAGCAGCAGAAACAGAATTGTATTCAACGACAATCTGTAACATTTTCCTGATAATAATTCTACCATTACCATCAAGCCGATCCATAGTTCAGTGATGAGTGTGGGTGAACATGCCAGGGTCGAATCACGTGAACGTAAACCTGTTGACAACCCATTAAAGCTACTGCAATCAACTGGTTAAATTCCGACCAGCAGAACTAATGTCTGATGGAGAGGGGAAATGATCCCAAGACTAACAGATCAGACCTAAGCTCTGTCGTCCTGCCAAATGCAAACATAAATGTCGATGGACTATTAAACAATTTACTGGAGCAGAGTACTCCACAAATATTCTCATCCTAAATATCGGAACAGCTCTGTACGTCAATGAAAAAAGTCAAGGATGTGGTGTCTGCACTATCCTCAGCCAGACGTGTTGAGTGAATGATGATCCACCTTACACTCATCATGTTTCCCACAGAATCACAGATGGTAGTGTTCAAACAATTCGATTTTCTGCCCGTGACGTGAAGAAACAGCTGAACACAGTAGATACGACAAAGGCAATGGGCCCTGACCCCATTCCTGCAATAGGACTGAAGATTTGTGCTGCACAACAAGCCGTGTTCCTGGGGAAGTTGTTTCATTCCAGCTCCAACTCTGACATCTCTCTGGCAATATAGAAAATTACTCAGCTATGCCCAGTCCGTGAATAGGAGAATAATTACAATCGGACCTTTTACCACACCCTCAGTCGAATCATGACAGTCAAATTGGTGGGAATACTTTTTCTTAGAGCTGTCAAGTAGCACCGAAGTAATCAGGTCAGTGTGGTTTCCGATAGATCCCCATGTGGAGATGGTGCTGTAGTGGATATATCATTGGATTGCAAATCCAGACTAGGCCAATGCTTTGGCAGCTGGTGGAAGTTAAAAATAATTAATAAAATATCGAGACCTAAAATCTGGTGTCAGTAATAGTGATCTTGTGTCCAATGTTGGTTGTAAACATCGATCTCCTTCACCAATATACTTCCAGGAAGTCAATCTCCTGTGCTTTCTTGGTCAGGCCGAAAAATGACTCCAGACGCACAGGCATGGTCCCTGAATCGGCCAAGTGAGACACTCATTCGTATCAAACTACTCTGAGGTCTTAAAGGATAAAACTTGACAGAACACCCGGCATCAACCTCGTTAAAGGAAAGGGAATGGGAAACACAGTCCTGTTGACCCTGCATAGACATCCTTCCTAACATCTGAGAGCTTGTGATGGCATTTAGATTTGGTTTGATTACTTACAGTGTGGAAACAGGCCCTTCGAACCAACAAGTCCACACCGACCCGCCGAATCGCACCCACCCAAACCCATTCCCCTACACCTAACGTTACAGGTGATTTAGCGTGGCCAATTCACCTAACCTGCACATTTTTGGACTGTGGCAGGAAACCGGAGGAAAACCACGCAGACACGGAGAGAATGTGCAAACTCCACACAGTCAGTCACATGTTTCGGGAATGGAACCCGGGTCACTGGCGCTGTGAGACAGTAGTGCTAATCACTGTGCCGCCACGGCTTTTGCACAGAGCTTTCCCACAGATTGCACAGAAACATCGGGAGAGGAGGAGGTCATTCAGCACATTGAGCTTTCTCCATGCTAGTTCATGGCCGAACATCTCCTCAATGCAGTTTTCACCCCACAATGTTCATATCTCAAAATATGTTTAAACATTATGAAATATAGCGCCTTTGGACCATCAATATATAGGGAGTTCTCTGACAAAAAGTACGATTTGACTGCAATGCGATTCGTGAACCGTTTTGTATAAAGTGAATTATCATCCCTGCTTCAAAGCTGGCACACCCTGTCAGAGGTTTATATATCTCACTGAACTCTCCACACATTTTCCTAAAGCCCAGTCACCCCAAACTCTGCTCCCACAACTAACCTGTCATCCCAGAGATCAGTCTGGCCATCCTTCACTGCACTCCCTCAATGGCAGGGTTGCCCTTTATTAGGTAAGATACCAAAACTGCACACAACAGTGCACAATTTTCGAGATGGGGTCTCACCAAGGCCCTGTACAGTTGCAGTAAATGACCCTTACTTCTGTATTCTAAATCCCGCTGAAATGAAGGTGAATAAACCATTTATCTTCCTACTTGTTTTCTGCTCCTGCAATATTGCTTTCAGTGACTGGTGTACAGGGAGATCCAGATTTTGTTCAATGTTACAGCTCCCACATGCTGGGTCTATGTACACTGTATACAGTGTGCCAATGCTATTTCCAGTATTGATTTCCGTGTTCAGAACTCTCTGCCCTACATGGACTCAGAAGGCTGCGCAGAAATAAACAAAAATGCAGCTTAAGTTCATTTATAGATCAACATTTTTCAATCAATCCCTTTTCAAATGATAGGCTGCCATTCAATTGATCCTATCAAAGTACATAACCTCTCATCTCTGCATTGCTCTCCATCTGTCAGATATTTGCCTAGTCACTGCACTCGTCTCAATCACCTCGGAGCCTTTCTTTTACATCCTCCTCATCCACTCACAAGCTGACATCATTTAGTGTTGTCAGCAGACTTGGGAATATTGCAATTGAGTCCCTCAACCAAAGATGTGATGTGTATTGGTAATAGCTGGATGCCAAATCTCGATCCTTGTTATATCCTCCAAGCCTTCCATTCAAAAAACATGGTTTTATTCCTACTCAATGTTTCCTGCCAGCTCTCCTATTCTAAAATACAAACAATATATTAGCCCAAGTCCCATAGGATTCAAATTTGCACAAAGGCTTGGGGCTTTATCAAAAATCTTTCTGAGATTCCAATCGTATTGCGTTGATACCTTCTCCATAATTTTGCTAACAGCTACTTTCTCAAATGTGATTCCTATTTCATAAACCTCTGTTGACTTTGTCTATGCCCATTAATTTCAGTCCAATATTTTCTATTGAACGTTTTAGTGGATAATTTCATTCCATTCCCTTTTTCTCACCAGGCTAAAGTTCCCTAGTATTGCGAGGAAATTTTATTTTTGTTTTTCTTTCTTCTTCTGTGAAGGCATAACTGAAGTATTTGCTCCATTGATCTGCTATATACCTGTCCTCAATTGCCTGGTATCAGACTGTAAGGAAGCTACACCTTTTTCTCTTAATTGTGCCATTGACGTATTTTCAGAAGATATTACAAGTTCACTCCGAGACACTGTGATAAGATATTCTTCAGAAACTGATTAATTCCTATCTTAATCTACTGAATGATTGACCTTTCACAGCCATAGAATCACAGAAGCACAGACTCTGCACTATCATAAATACAGCACGGTCTACATTAGCCCCACTTTCCAATACAAAACCGGTCGCTGTGAATCTTATGGCATTTCAAGTGCACAACCATGCATTTTCTAGGTTTTGACGTAACCATGACAATTCCCCTCTCACGAAGTGCATCCCAGACCCCAACATACTTTGTGTGGAAAACAGTCCTCACATTCTCACTCAGCCTCAAACTCTTCACTTCAAAAGTGTGTCCCTTTGACTAAAAGGACCAGCTGCTGTCTGTCCACCCGGTCCATGTCCCTCGCAATCTTATCCTCCTGATTCACGCCTCCCTTAGTCTTCTCTGCACCCCCACCCCTCGTCTATATTCACAGATGCATCCTTTATGATAAGGTTTAAAATCAAGAAACACCAGCTTATAGTCCAACAGGTTTATTTGGAGGCACGAACTTTCGAAGCGCTGCTTCTTCATCAGGTGGTTGTGCGCTTTGATGAAGCACTTCGAAAGCTAATGCCGCTGAATAAATCTTTTGGACTATAACCTGGTGTTATGCAATTTTTAGCTTTGTCCACCCCAGTCCAACACCAACACTTCCGAATCAGAAATACTAAGAGACACAGCACTGATCCCCGAGGTACGCCATTGGACACTAGCCTCCAATCGCACATCAGCCTTTTACCATCACCCTCTGTCTCCTACCACTAAAGTTGATTTGGTTGCGACTTGGCAATTCACTAATGAGTTCCACCTGTTCCCTGGTTATTTTGTTCCGCTGGACACACTTGGAGAATATCTGGAGATTCTCACTAATCTTGCCTGTCAGTAGGTTTCCATGCCCCTGTGTTAGTTAGTCCCCTCCAAGTGAAGTTTTTCCACCATATTGCAGTCTTAACTGGCCTGTCCCAGATCCTGCCATTATTTGCCTTGAATGTGGAATAGACAGCGAGGGAAGCGCTCTGTTAATTAACAACTTGTCATATATTTTGTGAATTTTCTAAATTCACTGTGACCCACCTCTCATTGCTTGAAACTCTAGAGACCACAGACCGAGTTTCCTCATCAGGCAATCTCACCATCTGAGGGATTAATCTGGAGAATTTCCATTGCACTTCCTCTGCGGTCAGCATTTTTTTTTCTGAGATTCGGTCACCAAAACTGTACACAATACTCCAGGTACAGTCCCACCAACACGCAGTGAAACTGCTTCAACATGTCTTTACATCAATGTTCTGACTCTCTTAAATGGAGGCGAACCAAACTTTAACTTCCCACTTACATGTATTCCTCCAAATACCCTTCACATTCATTGTATTTAAGAACTCACTAAGATCTTTTAGAAACCCTTCCGAAAATCCAATATATGCCACTTCTACTGATTCCCCATTATCGATGCTGTAAGAAATTACTTCAAACAATTCCGAAGTTTATCAAGTATGATTTCTCTATCAGAAATTCATGCCGATTCTCTCCATTGTAGCTGTTAGTTTCTAGATAACAAAAAATGTCATCCTGTGTAATGGATTCCAACAGTTTCACGACAACTCTTAATTTAACTGGTCTGCAGTTCTCCACCCTCTTTTTCCCTTTATCTGTTTGGATTCCTTCCATTCATCTATAGAGCTTGATTCACGTTTATCCACAATAGTTTCTGTCCTCTGCAGAATGTGCAGGAAAATAAAACACAGTCATCGACAGTGCAATTAATAGTACTATTGGTGATTTATTTCCGACATTTTGATAGGAAGTACATCTGTTTCGTCAGACTTAGCAATGCTCAATCCAGCTACATGTTCAAGTACTACCTTGTTACTGATATGAATTGACTTCATTTCTTTAGCTCCAGGAGTACGATATGATCACTTGGTATCACTGGGTGATTTTCTGGATCTTCCTCCATGAAGGCAGATGGAAAGTAACTGGTTGTTTTCTTGGCCATTTCCCTGTTGTCCACAATGACCTCGCCTCTCCTGATTATAAATTTCCACATTTGATCTTGCTTTTATTTTGTTTCCTTTGAAATATAGATCGCAGATTGACGCAGTCTTTGTGTTCCTGTTTGTAAGCAGGTATATTCTCTTGTTGATTTCCTTTTCAGTTTCATGGCCTTCCTTTTTTGGATCATTAATTTCTGAGAATTCTCAGGCTTTCACAATAGCTGGAATTCTTCTGAAGTCACTTCTTCTGATTAACATGTTTTCGAATTTGTTATGTTAACCATCATTGAGTCATTTTCTCACTCTTTCGTGTTCGTACCTGAAATAAATAGACGTATGTTTCAGACTTTGCAGTATTTCTAAAACCTCCTTGTCCTGACCAGTTATATTCAGGAACACTGCAGGAGGATAGGAGCATAGAGAAGAAATTGCGAGAGCATTGCTTGCCTCTTTTCTATCATGGCTGGCCAAAGAGTCAGGTCCTGGACGACCGGAGCATAGCAAATGCTGAGCCCGTATTCAAGAAATGCTGCAAAGATAAATCTGGGAACTAATGACCAGTAATCCTAAAAGCTAGTGGGTAGGTTATTTTAGAAGATTCGGAGAGATTGGATATACATGCACTTGGAAAGACAGGGTGTGGTTCGGAGTAAGATTAGAATGGTGCTGGAAAAGCAGAGCAGGTCAGGCAGCATCCGAGGAGCAGGCAAATCCATGTTTCAAGCAAAAACCCTTCATCAAATTCAGTACGGGAGTTTGTGTAAGGGAGATCATGACTCACAATTTTGTTGGAGTTCTTTGCTAAAGTGACCAGCAACATTGAGGAGGTCCGGGTTATATATGTAATCTAGTACGGCCTTCAATAAGGTTCCACATGGTACGCCGCTCTGGAAGGTTAGATCGCATGGAATTGAGGGGGAGCTGGCAAATTAGGTACAACATTGACTTGATGTTACAAAGCAGAGATTAATAATGGTCAGACTGGAGGCCTGTGAATGGTGGAATGCCTTCGGGGTCGATGCTGGCACCACTACATATTACATATATCTATGATTTAAATGAGAATGTACAGGCATGATTTGTAAGTTTGAAGACGGCACTAAAACATGCGGCATCATGGAGAGTGAGGAAGGTTATCACAAATTTCAGAAATTACAGCAGTATCTTGATCAGCTGGGGAAGTGGCTGAAAAATGGCAAATGGATTTTAATATTGATCAGTATAAGTTCTTGCATTTTAGAAAGTCAAATCAAGTTTGGAGTTTCATGGTGAATGGTTGGGTCCTAAGCAGTGTAGTGAGTCAGAGGGACCTTGGATTTCAGGTGAATGGTTCTCTGAAAGTTGATTCCGAGGTAGACAGTGAATTGAGCTTTTGGCACACTGGCCTTAATCCGTTTATATCACTAAGTATCAAAATTAGGGAGCTATGTTGCAGTTATACAGGATGCTGGTGAGACCATATTGGCAGTGTTATGGTCAGTTTTGTTCACTTTGCTATAGGAAGGACGTTATTAAACTGGAAAGAGTGCAGAAAAGAATTACAAGGATGTTGCCAAGGTTTCAATGGTCTGAGTTATTGAAACAGGTTGGACAAGCCAGGACAATTTATTTTTGTGTGCATGAGACTGTGGGTGGATCATATTGAAGTCTATAAGATCATGACAGGCATGGATAGAGTGAATGCACCCAGTCTTTTTTCCCACGGTTGGGCAATCACAGACTAGAGGGCATCAGTATAAGGTCAGCGGGGACAGAATAAAAGGGGATCTGAGAAACAACTTTTTAACACGGGGCTGTTACGCAGATGGAATGAGAAGTGCTTGAGGCTGATACATTAACAAAATTTAAAAGGCATTTGAAAAACACACGGATAGGAAAGAATTAGAAGGATTGTGGCACAGTGCTTAGCACTGTTGCCTCACAGGGCCAGAGACCTGGGTTCAATTCCCGACTCAGGCTACTGACTGTGTGGAGTTTGCACATTCTCCCTGTGTCTGCGTGGGTTTCCTCCGGGTGCTCCGGTTTCCTCCCACAGTCCAAAGATGTGCAGGCCAGGTGAATTGGCCATGCTAAATTGCCCCTAGTGTTAGGTAAAGGGATAAATGTAGGGGAATGGGTGGGTTGCGCTTCGGTGGGTCGGTGTGGGAAGGGCCTGTTTCCACACTGTAAGTAATCTAATCTAATCTGAAGATAAGGGGCAATGGCAGGGAAATGGGGTTAGCGTGGATGGGCATTTTGGTCGGAATGGACCAGTTTAGGCTGATGGGCCTGTATCTATGCTCTCGGACTCTATGACTCTAACAACCATTGCTTGTCTCCCACTGAATGTTATGTTGTACTTTCCAAATTCACTGAAGATATCTTGACACTCTAGCCTCCAGTCTTCCATGATGTTTGACTAGAATATTCAAGCATTCTATATTGCATGCGGACACCTTGTAAAATGCATCTTATAAATGCCATTATCTCTTAAAAGCTGCTTCAGACCAAGGTTAATAATTCATCATGCTGACCATACAACATCAGATTCAAAATAACCTGCTTTCTACTTTGCTTCACAACATACTCTTCAACCCACCTCATATACACTTACGGAACTTATTTCTCACTGCTTCAGCTGTCATAGTCAACACAGCTTAGATGCAACTTGAGACCATTCAATAAGACTGCGATACCCACAATACTTGCCTATCTAATTTTCAGAGCATATGATGCTCAGATTTTCTGCTACCGTTTTGGTTTCGATATATAACACACCGATATTTGCTTCTCCTTGCTATCTGTAAACTCTACCTAAACTGATTCTCTGGAAGCTGAGGGACAGGTCTGTGTTGTTATTAGTGACAGATTTGGACAAGACATTCAGGGATGCTTACCTCGACGCTGAGATGATATGAAGAAATGGCCCACAATACTGGACAAGCAACAATATCCTCCTCACTCTGTTAAGATAAGAGTTACCATATACTCTCTGCTCCCTCACACTCACTGTATATCTGTTATAGCACCTAATCCCAAACAAGGTTCACGCTCTGTCTCCAAATAAGGCTCAGGCACTACCACTCTCACTATTGAATTCAGCAACTAATCATACCATATGGATTCAAAACTGCCGACTGACTCATTCCAAACACCTCACAACTCCCCCTAATTATACCAGCACACACAGCCGGGTCACTCATTCCCACTCTCTCTCTCTCCATCCCTTTCTCCCATTCGAGGCGAAACAACCTGAATAGGATAGAAAGGGCCAAGCCGTTTAGTGGAGTATCCGATATCCGTTCCCTTACTCCCCTCCCCCTCCATGTGGGGAGAACTCTTGAATAGTGGACAGGACCAGGACACCTCGTGTGGAGTATCCGAAACATCCACGTCCTACTGACCAGTTAAGGATCAATGTTCAGTGAAAGACGATTCTCATTTTAAACCCACTGACAGTTCCAACAACAATCCTTACACTTCCAAAAAAAATACAGATACCTCCCTGCACAGAGATGCAGACACAGAAAGACATAGATGAACACACACAATACCTACCAGGAGATAGGCATACATAAACGAATAAACACACAAATACATATGCAGTCACATACAAATGGACACAAATATAGATAGAAACGCAGGCTGAAACACAGACAGACTGATGTAGACACGCAAACACACAGACAACAAGCACATGGACACAAATACACACACACACACACACACACACAGGTACACACACAAACAGAAGCACAGACACACATACAGACACACACACACACACACACACACACACACACACACACACACACACACACACACACACACACACACACACACAGTTGCTCATACACAGATACACAGAGGCCAGACACTAGTGTCATTAAGGCACAATTCGATATGTTTTTGATTTGTAAGGGGATCAAGGATTCCAGGTAGAAGGCGGAAGAATGAGGTCGAGGTACATATAAGAAATTATTGAACTGAAGTTCCGACTCAATAAGCTGAATGGCCTCAATCTGCTCATTTCCTTAATGCTCCTGCGGTATTATGCTATCAGGCATTCTCTTCCTGAGACAGCAGCAGAGGCTGGGTGCGATACCTATTTCATTGGAAAGTGGCAGTGGGAATGTGGAATAGGTTTGGAGTCCGGAATGGATTATGTCCCTAAATATTCCTAATTATTCTGTCCTTATGTCTGAAAAGAGGTGGTGATTTGATGTTCAGTTAACACAGTTTTCAAATAACAGACCCACAATGAAATAAGGACGTCCCTTTCACTGTAGTGTTGTGCTACCTGTGGTGTTCTCATCCTCAGGGAGCAGTGAAGACTCGGTTATTGAAGATATTCAAGGCTGATATCGACTGATCTTTACTGGACAGAAGTGTCAGTGTTTATTGGGAACAGACATGAAATGGATGGTCAGACGCACTCGGATCAGCCATGAATATTCTGAATGGAAAAGCCGAATGGGCAACTTCTTCCCCTATCCCATGTGTTGTTCCCTCAATCCACTCCTCGAGGCTCTTACAGAGATACACTGCTGTCCCTACCCGATGTGTTGTTCCCTCAATCCACTCCTCCAGGCTCTTATAGAGATATACTGCTGTCCCTACCCCATGTGTTGTGCCCTCAATCCACCCTCGAAGCTGTTACAGAGATATACTGCTGTCCCTACCCCATGTGTTGTTCCCTCAATCCACCCCTCGATGCTGTTACAGGATTGGGGAAAACTCCATTCAGTCAGACAGGATAGTTACAATGACACAGGAGGAGATCATTCAGCCCCTCTAAGGTATTACACAGGAGTATAGAATGAAGTAATTCAGCTCATTCAGTACACGACACAGAGCAGGAGGAGGCCATTCAACCCACCTGAGCCGCTACACGGGAACAGGGAAGCTGTCGCTTACAGGAAACAGAAAGTAGAGATAAATGTTTATTTTCAACCTGCAAAGCTGTAACTGATGGAATGCCTCAGAGATCAGATCTGGAGGAAGGGGAGGGAATGGCTTGGAGCTCAATTAGCTCGTACACCAAGATGGTCATTCAATGTGTCGTTAAATGGAGGTAGTGAGTCTGCAATGTGATGCAGGCAGGGAAGGTTAGTGAGCAAACCTTCTGCAGAAATAACATAAGGTAAGTTGTCTATTTTGGCATGAAGGATGAAACAATGGAAAACAATTGAAATGGAGAGAGATTGCCGAAGTCCGTGATACAGGCAGTTTCCATGTTCTTATGACGTGAATCATATGAAGTCAGATGCAGCAAATCATTTGGAACGTAAGTGGAATGATGCTGTTTTTGGCAAAAGGTATCAGGTTTAATTACAGGAATGTTTTACTGCATCTGGACAGGGAATTGCTGAGACCCCACCCGATGTCCTGTGTGCAGGATTGATCCCCTAACACCAAAATAAAAAGATATAATTATTTTCGAAGATTTTCAAAGAGGTTTCCCTTTACTCATTCCTGGAATGCCGGCCTTTTGTTATGGGGGATTATCAGTTTTGATCTCAGCTGAGAAATAGTATTGAAACATCCATGACTTTCTGAAAAGTGTATCAGCTGGATGCATATTATCTCCTGTCAGGGAGACTAAAGCTAGAGAATAAACTTTAAAAAATATATGTATTGATATTAACTCACATACTATAAAGACACCTACTGATATTTACATGTAAGCATGTCTTCAAATTATAAAGTGGGGACTTTTTGTGCGATTGGAAGAAATTGTGTACAACAAGAGCAATGACGCACCTGCATATAATCCAGAATCAGGTTTTCCAGAGAATATTCCAGGAGATCGCACATGGTCCAGTTTGATGTTCAGTTGACAAAATTGCATGTTCCAACACAGAGAGGGAGAAATATGTTCCCTGTCTGAGAAGGAGCAGCCGATTGGCCCCTCTCTCTTACTTTGTTCCGCCCCATAGCAAAGTGTGAGATCATAAAATCCTCACGTCACCTTTACCACTTGTAAAGGATTCCTGGTGAGGATTCATTTAAATCTCTCCACTGCCTGAAACGAAGGGAATTCAGCCAAATCCCACTGTTCCAGAAAGAAATCCCACCACCAGTAGATGGTGTGATCAGAATAACTTCAAAGGCAGAATAACATTTTGGGGAACTCTATCATTTTACCATTTGTTATGAGTTCAACTTTCTGTGTCTCACATTTTTCTAGAAAATGGCGGAGTCTGAAATCTAAATCATTGGCCACCTCACTAAACTGGCTGCATTTAAAATTGGTGTAACCAGTGGAGAAGTGGGACTGAAAAAGGACATAGTGACCCTCCAACATTTGTTGGAACACAAATGAGAATTTCTAAAAGGGCTGTTCAAGTGGAAATTCCCTTCCCCAGAGGATTGTGGTGCCTGGATGTTTGCATTTATTCAAATTTGTTTTGGTATGTCGTAAAATGGTATACAGACAGAAATGCGCTGCTTTGAGCAAAAGCACATGAAGCGGTCAAAAAGTATTTAATAGCCCACTCCTGCTGCTCAGTCCTGTGTTGCTATGTTCTATTCAACCCCTCACATCTCCTGCAAGGAACAGATGGAGGCCACTTGCTCCATATACATGGTCAACAGTAATACAGAATCTCATTCAGTCCCTCAAGACTGTCACACATGGTTTGGTGTCGGTTGGAAAATGTTATCTGTTTCCACAGATGCTTCTGGTCTCTTTACAGAGTGTTTCCTCTCCGCAACTTGTGGTTCATTTGTTGGTGATATTATAGACCCAGATTCACCGTGAATACAGTCCCCATACTTCAACCAGAGATAACTCACACAATACTTTACTCTCTCTGTTTGCAACATTCAATAAAAGAACATTCAGGAAAATTACAGCCATTAACTTTGCAATTACTGAATATGAGGACAAAAGGAACAGAATCAGGTAATTTGGATGATCAAGCCATTGCATAACATCATGGCTGATCCACTGTTGACAGTAACTCCTCTTTAATGCCCAATTCTTCACCCCTTAGCTCTCTGACAGGTCAAAAATCCATCTACGCCCTCCTTAAATGCTTTCGGAGATAAAGCTCCCCTAACCCTCTCGCCCAGATAATTCCTGACAGTGATTACCTTCTGTGAGAGGAAAGCCCTCCTTACACATGCACCAATACCTATTGATATGAACAAGAGGCGAACACAGGGGCTCAGGAAAGAGCGAATGGCTTTGATACCAAGGCAGTATTTGACTGAGAATGGCATCGGGGCCACCTACTTACTTGATCTGAATGTGGATCAGGTGTAACCTTCCCACTGGATGGAGTCTTTCAGAACACAAATAAAGAGGTTTGGGGTCAGTCGCCAACAATCCTCTCAGTCCCGGTACATCCCTGCAGGAGATCCACAGGTAAGCCCCCTCAGCACAAACATCTTCAGCTGCTCCATCAATGTCTTTCCCCATCATAAGATCTGAAGTAGGTATGATGACTGAAGATCACAGAATGTTCAGAACATTTTGTCCCCCACCAGCTCCTGAACCATTCTGTGTCCATGTGCAGCAACACCCGGACAGCATTCCGGTTTGTGCTGTTAAAGTGTCGGTAACATTTATGTAACAGCACGGCCAGACACTGCACATTTCCACAGTTAGAAAAGGAGATCATTCAGCATCTCAAGCTGGTTGCACACGGGTATGAGATAGCATTCAGGATCAGGAAGAGTGACGTACGTTCAATACTCCTGCCTGTTAGACAGGAAGGAAAGTGGTCTGTTCAGTGCATCGAGCTGTTAAACAGGAACAGGCAGAGCCCAATCAGACCCAAAAACCTGTTCCATGAGACCAGGCGGAGGCTATTCATCCCTACGAGACAGTAATACGGAACATGAGGGGGTCACTGATATTCCAATATGACAAAACAATGAAACCGAGACGGCACTGATAGAGGGCCCCATGATGTTAATCATGGTTCCATTGCTGTAGAGCGTGTGTTGCTTTAACATAGTTTGCTGGCAATGAGGAGGGAAGTCAAATGATTTGTGCCAAGTCTCAAGGAAGCATCTTCCATCGCCGAGAAGACACATCCATCGTCTCAATGGAAGTCAGAATCTGGTGGGAATAGTTAACTGTTTTAGCATGACGGTATTGTGGCTGCTGTAGGGATTGCGGATAACGAGACTTTCAGTGCAGGACCATACACCAAATGCACTGTATTAATGTGGGGAGAGTTTATTCAAAGACTGGCCCTCTGTCTCTCTCATGCGACATGGGGATTGGGTGTGGAGTGCGCGGAATATTCTCAGAGGCTCTTAAACTATCGACAATCATGTAACCCGAATAAAAAAGAAGCCATGGAATATTTCACTGTGTCAGTGTCTATTTAGAACATCGTGAGTGACTGTCCCTCATCCTCAAGTTTCAATGCAATCGCCTCTCATTCTCTCACAACGCCAGAGATTAATCTTCACTGTCTTCTCGTGGTACCATAATCCCAGGGATTAGTCTGGTCAAACCTCATTGCACACTCTCTGTGGCAAGGCCATCATTCCTTATAAAGGAGAGAAAGTCTGTCCACAGTGTCCCAAATGCTGCCTCAATAACATTCTCAGCGATGATCACAATAACTCTTTTTCCTCTTAGACATCTCCGTTTCTTTCCTGTGGCATAAAAAAAGACTTTCCTTCTTTCTATAATGCTGGAAAGAGTTGACACTTTTATAATGAAGGTACTGTTGCTGCTGTCGGGATTATGGATAACATGACGTTCATGGCAGGATCACGCACCAATTGAACTCTATTAACGTTGGGAGATTTTATTCAAAAGCCTGAAACCACCCCTCCTCCCTCTCTCTCCTCTCTTTCTATCTCTGTCTCAGTTGAAATAGGGAGTGGGGGTGGTTGGGTGGAACGTTCTCCGAGGCTCTTAAACTATCGAGAATCATGTAATCTGAGTGAAAAAAGCCATGGAACTTATCACTGTATCAGTGTCTGTTTAGAACATCATGAGTGATTGTCCACCCCCCTTAAAGTTCAATGTAATCACCTCTTATTCTCTCACTGAGTTTCACTCACTGCTCATGGTGCCATCATCCCAGGGATTAGTCTGGTTAAACTTGAGATAAAGTCTATCCACAATACCCCAATTACTGCCTCAACAACACTCTCAGGGATTGTCAAAAACATCTTTTCTCTCATTTAGACTTTATTTATTTCATGTGCCACAAAAAGCCATTCCTTCTCTGTGCACAACTACTGACATGGAATTTATAAATGCCTTAGATCTGTACGTCAGCATCAATAAAGCCAGCACCAGAGATTCCTATGGAGATGTGCATCACTCTCGGGGAGAATTTCAATGAGATTGAATACACCTAAAATAGGGGATGATCACGTACCTGAATGGAAATAAGATGTAGCAATACAGAAAACAAGCAGAACAAAGGAGCTTTCTTTACCTTTATTCTTCTCCCACAGGATGTATGAAGCCCTGGTCAGGGCAGCATTTTATACAGATCTTGAACTGAGTGGCTGGTCCAGCTGTTCCACAGTACCATAAAGAGTAACACGCAAAGCTTTGGATTTTTAGTGTCACAACAGAGGATAAATCTTCCTGCTTAATTAAAACCAGCAACAGAGAAAAAATTTATCCCATGCAGTAATCTGTGATAATTCTAGAGTCCAAATCTATTTAAAGTAAAAAATAACAACTTTGTTTCTTAAAGTATAACAGAGAATAATAAACGAACGACTATTTACAACTTCTTGGTTGCTTTTAAACTCCCCAATTTCCTTCATGAGATATCAACAGACCATTATTCTGTGGCTCTAGATTATGAGTCAATGGCTTGACCACTATAAACTGTCTTCCCTTATGTGCAGAGAACAAGTTAAACATTCTCAATAGCAATTATTTAGTGACGGACATGGTTACTAGGAATGTGAAACTTTTGCATCCGGATTGAACAAAGGCACAAATGGTTTATTCAGATATTGCACTGAGACCGAGGACGAGACTGGAATATCATGATGGTGGTATTGGACAGGATTGGTGAGTTGGGAGGACATGGAGATGTAAATCTGTGAAGGACAAAATGGATTATGGAGTTTGAGAAGAGTCTGGTTCCTTCTCGCATATCAGTGAGTAATTTAAAAATCGTAGTTTGATGGTTATAATATATAAGGAAATGAATTTTTGTTTGGAACTGGAGATATTGACTTGCACTTTCCAAAATATACATATCATGAGCCGAAATTCAGTTCAACCCAGTTTAGTAGACAAATATAAAGACTTACCAGGAACACCAATTATCGCGAGAATGGGATAGTAACCACCTTGAATAATACAAATGATATCCTGGATCCGCCATGCTAATGATATCCAAGGCTGAGAAAGCCAATAAAGACCCTCGGATAAACTCCTGTCCATTGTTTGGACATTCCAGTCTAATATTCTCAGATTCGGATCCATTGTTGGAACATTCTAATCCATTGTCCTCAGATTATGAACCGTTATTGTAGCGTTCCTGTCTAATGTTCGCAGATTCTGATTTCTCCCCTCCCTCTCTCTCGAGCTGCTGATCCCTGTTAGTGCTGTAAGTGATGCTCCTACTCACACTATGGAATAGCACATTGAACAGAGCCCATTTATCTTCCAACGATGGAAACTCTCCACTTGGATAATTAGGATCCACGGAGATTTACATTAATCACGGTCACTGAACAAATAACTCAATTTAACCTCTTTGAGTTCAATATTGATTTTAGTAAAATTCAAAAGAACGTTTAAAATTTAATCATTTAGCTTGGGATATGTAGGGGTGGCGGAGAGAAGGAATATTGTAGATGGTAGATTGATTGCGTGTAATCATTCAATCTGCCTTGGTTATGGGAGTAATGTTAAAGGATTGTCAGAATATAAACAAGTTTCTCCGTTTAAAAATGGAATCATACAGTCTGTAACTACTGATCAGTGATTATTATATCAGTAAAATATGGAGAGAACTTTTCTAGTCCATAATCTGACAGGCAAATGTGCCTTCGATAACATGAAGTATAACAGACAAATGGCATCGATGTGTGAGCAGAGAATATGATATGACACACAATTCAGATGGTTAGTCCAGGATCAGAGAGGGCATGTGAGTGTCATGCTGTTAATGTTGTCGATGTCAATCAACTGTGATTAAGTACCATGCATTGGTTTTCAATTTCAGTGTGATTATGTTATTGGGGACATGGCTGCAGAGACTGGAGGGAGGGAACATGATATTTCTCAGTCATCAGTATTGGGATGTTACTCTTTATAAATCATAAGAAAATCAAATTGCCGGATGCATCTCCAATGAGGAGTGAGGAGATCCAATATTAACCATACGACCAGAATACATTGGAGCAGAAATTTGGCCATTCAGCCCATTGAGCCTGCTCCGCCATTCAATGATGGCTGTTAAGCTTGTCAACACCATTCTTCAGCTTTCTATCTGTAACCCTTCTTCCCCTTTACAATCAAGAACCTATCTGTCTTACTCTTAAATATACTCAATGACCTGGCCTCGACAGCCTTCTGTAGCAGTGAATTCCCTAGATTCACCACTCTCTGGCTGAAGAGGTTCATCTTTATCTGTGTTTGAAAAGGTCTTCTCTTTACTCTGCCCCCTTGGGTCCGAGTCTCCCCTCCATTGGAAATATCTTCCCAAAATCCACCCTGTTCAAGTCATTCATTATTCTATAAGTTTCAATTAGACCTCCTAACATTCTTCTGAACTCTATCAAATATAGACTCAGAGCCCTCAGATGTTCTTCATATCTTAAGCTTTTCATGCCTGGGACCACTTTTGTGAATCTTATTGGAAAATGGTCCAGGGCTACTTCATCCTTCCTGAGATATGGGACCCAAAAAAGTGCACAATAATCCATCTGTAGCCTGACCAAAACCTCATAAAGCCTCAGAAGTACATCCCTACATTTATATTCAAACCTTCTTGAAATAAATGGAATCATTTTATTTGCATTCCCAACTGCTGATAACCTGCAGGTTTACCTTTCAACTAGCACCCCCCCCACCGCACCCCCCCCCCGCCCCGAGTCTTCTGAACTAGCTCGCTATTTAGAAAATAGTCCATGCCGTTATTTTTCCTTGCAAACTGCATGACCTCACACTTGCCCACGTTATACTCCACCTGCCACTTTTTTGCTCACTCCCCTAATCTGTGCAAATCCTTCAGCAGGAGAAAGTGAGGACCGCAGATGCTGGAGATCAGAGTCAAAAAATGTGGTGCTAGAAAAGCACAGCCAGTCAGACGGACTCTGAGGAACACGATATTCGACGTTTCAGACATAAATCTTTTATCGGGAATGAAGTGGGTGGGCGGAAAGGGATTGAGAGATGAATGGGAAGGGCTGGGAGGAAGGCTTGGAAGACGATGTCTAAATCGAGGTGAGTGGTGAGAGTGGAAGGTGGAGTGGATATATGGGAAGGAAGATAGACAGTTAGAACAGTTCAACAGGCGGTGTTCAGTTGGAGGGTTAGATCTGGGATAAGGTGGAGGGAGGGGAGATGAGGAAACTGGTGACATTGCGCTGGATACCATGTGGTTGAAGGGTTCCAAGGTGGAAGACGACGCGTTCTTCATCCAGACGTCTGGTGGGTAGAATGTGGCAGTAAAGGAAGCCAAGAACTTGCATGTCCTTGGAGGTGTGGTGGGAGAGGCGAAGTATTCATCCACAGGGAAGTGGGGTTGTTAGGTATGTGACGGAGAGTGTTCCCTGAACCGTTCTGCAAGTTGACGCCCTGTCTCCCCAGTGTAGCGGAGACCAGGAGCAATGGACAGAGTAGATGAGGTGTTTGGATGCACAGGATCTTCTCTGCCTGATGTGGGAGGATCCTTTTGGGCCTTGGATTGAGGTGAGGAGGAAGTTGTTGGCACAGGTTTCATACCTCTTGCAATGGCAAGGGAAGATGCTGGTAGTGGAAGGTGGCTTGTTGGGGTGTGGGAGGGGGGACGCGTGAACAAACGAGGGAGACGTGAAGGGAATGGTCTCAGTAAAATGCTGATAGGGTTGGGGAGGGAAGTATATCTCTGGTGGTGTGGTCTTACTGTTGGTGGCAGAAATGGCGGAGGATGATGCGTTGTATCCTGAGGTTGGTGGTCTGGAAGCCGAGCATCAAACGGGTTGCTAGAGGATGCTACTGCACCCTCCTGCAGCCAAAACACCTCTTCGATGCTACTTATCCCTCTATTCCATCTTTGTACTGTTTGAAAACTTAGTCAGAATGCACCCAGTTCCTTCATGTAGACCATTAATGCACAAAGCGAATTTTGTGGTCCCAACACTGAGTCTTGAAGAATACCACTTGTCACTGGATGCCATCCTGAGAAGGACACTTTTATGTCCACTCTCTGCTTTCTATCAGACAGCCGTGCATCTATCCAAGCTAGCACCTTGCTTGTAACACCAGGGGCACTAATCTTTTTCAATAGCCTCCTGCGTGCCACCTTATCAAAGGATTTTATAGAAGCAGGTGGATAACATCTACTGGTTCTCATTGGTCAAATCTGCTCGTTACTCCCTCAAAGTATTCCAGTTGGGCATGACCTCCCATTGATGAAACAATGCTGACTTTGGACTATTTTGCTAAATCCAAGTATTCAGAAATCCCATCCTTCACGATGGATTCCAGGATGGTACCCACAAACAAGGTTAGGCTAATCAATCTGTAATTTTCCATCTTCTGCCTAACTCCCTTATTAAATGGAGTGTCACGTTAGCAATTTTCCAGCCATTCCTGATTTCAGTCATTCCTGAAAGATTACCACTTTCGCTTTCACTACCTCTTCAGCTATCTCCCTTACAATGCTGGGGTGTAGTCCATATGGTTTAGGTGATTTATCCAAATTCAGGCCGTTCTGTTTTCTAGCATGTTCTCCTTGGTGATGACCACCATACCAGCTCTGCCCTCTCACTGTCTTCAATTTTGGGAAATTACTTGTGTCTTCACCATGAACATTGATGCAAAGTTCCTCATTCGTTTCTTTGTTTTCCACTCCTGTCTCTCCAGCATCATTTTCCAGTGGTCCATATTCACTTTTGCGTCTCTTTTGCACTTTATATATCTAAAGATCCTCTTACAGTCTCCTTTGTATTACTGGTTTGTTTATCTCCATATCTAATCTTCTCTGTCCTTTTTTGCCCTCTGTTAGTCTTTGTAAGTTTCCCAATTCTCTACTTTCCCACTGCCCCTCACCACATTATACGCTTGCTCTTTTGCTTGTATGCAATCCCTGACTTCCGTCGTCAGCCCTGGCTGCCTCATCCTCCCGGTACCATGACTCTATTCCTCGGCAAGAATCGCTGCTGTGACTCCTGAATTAATCTTGGAATCTGCTGCCATTGCTGTTCCCCTGTTTTTGATGCTTAACCACTCCCCCAGTCAATTCTACCCAGCTTCTCCCTTATGCCTCTCTAGTTGCCTCTAGCCAGCTGAAATACTGTTACCTCTGATTCTATCTTCTCTCTCCCAATTGCAGAATAAATTCAACCATGTTTTGATCATTGCTTCCGAAATTTACCTTCACCCTAATCTCCACCACGAATCCTGCGTCATTAAATCCAGTATCATCTGTTCCCGAGTGGGCTCCACCAGAAGTTGCTCCAAAAAGCCATCTCATAAACATTCCTAAAATTCCTTTTCTTGTGAACCACAACCAATCTGATGTTACCAGTTTCCCTGCATACTGAAATCACCCATGATTACTGTACTTTGCCTTTCCTACACATCTTTTCTATCTCCTGGTGTCTCTTGTGCCCCAGGTCCTGACTACTCTTTGGAGCCCTGTACAAGACTTCAACTGTGGTTGTATTACCTTTGTGGTTTCTCAATTCTACTCACGCAGATTCTACACCATCTGACCTTACTTCCTTTCTTACTATTGATTTAATTTCATTTCTTACTAATAATGCAAATCCACTCCCTCTGCCCACCTGCCCCTCTTTTCGATAGGATAAATATCCTTAAATATTCAGATCCCCTTGCAGCCACATCTCAGTGATGCCCCTCGCTTCTTACCTGCTGATTTAATTCTGCGCCACAAGCCGATTTACCTTATTCCTCATACAGCATGCATTCAGTTGTAACCCCTTCAGTCCTGCATTGACCGTCCCTCTTCTCATTGTCATTCATTTGTGCAGTGAGCCTGAAGTTTGATATGTTAAACATTTCCAGATGCTCTATCCTATTTGTGCCAGTGCTGGAGATTTTAATAACCTCTACTGAGTTCTGTACTTATGCCTCTTCTTTTAATTCGGCTTTTCTAATTAAACCTTATAACTGCACCCCCACCACACAACACACACACACACACACACACACACACACACACACACACACACACACACACACACACACACTCCTAATCACTTTAAAGCTCTGTCTGCAGCCCCAGGTAGGATTCATTTGGACTTTGTCTCAGCAAGGTTCAGATGACCACTGTGCCATCGGAGCAGGTCCTTTCTTCCTCAGTAATAAAATGTGTTTATTCAACACAAAATACAAAGATTAAAGAAGAGTTTCTGTACATCCCAAAATATGAAAACTACAAAAATATAATATTGTTAAAATACACTTACTATGTGGAGCTATATCAGTTATAATGTGAATTACAAAACCATGGAAGTGGTGTGCAAACTTTATCAATCATTATTTGACCCACAGCTGTGATCCTGATTTCCCCTCTGCCAGTGATTCCCTTCACTGAGATTCCATCCTGCCTCTCACGCAGTGTCTACAGGGGCTACAAGTTCCTGTTGGCCCAGAATATATAAATTAATCCACCTTCTCCCTGGAACCAATCTATTGGTTTATTAGATTGTGTTTAGCTGTCAGCAACTCAGCTCTGGGATGTTATTGGCGATAAATGATCTGGGATGACAGCCAGTATCAGCATTTTGCTCACAGGGCATGGCACCAGACAGTCTGTGAGAGTTTCTAACAAAAGTTTCTGTGTATTTCTCCTCATGCTGTCTCCTGATCTAACTTCACATTCGTCTGACACCCCTTGCTCTCACTCACTCTGTCGCTCATTTTTTCACTCTGTTTATCTCACTTCACTGTCTTTCTCTCTGTTTATTTCTCTCCCTCTCAGTCTAGCTCCGATCATTCCCTCTATTTCCAAGTTGTCAAGTTGGAGATCTCATGGACGCATGGTGGGCTGAATGGCCTCCTTCTGTGTTGTATTAATTCTGAAGTTCTCTGACCCACAGTAACAAGTTTTGGTGCCTGGAGAGACAAGTTGGTCCAGTGAAGGACACAGTGGGCAATTAACCATTATCTCTTCGTATTTTCTGTCATGCAGCGACATTGAAATATCTGTTCAAACAAACAGATTCCTCATATTAAAATCAGCACACTTCAGACATGCCAGGCCATTGTGTTCAGTACACTGTTTTGTTTTGTTGGTCTTAGTTGTACTGGGATTAGTCTCCAACTCCTCCTCAGTCACTGTACCTGTGGACCAACTGCTGTGGTTCCACAACCCCGCCCCCACCGCCGCCACAGATAAGTTTAAACCCTCGTAAAGGACGATAGCAAACCTGCCTGCCAGGAGGTTGCTGCCAGTTCAAGTCCATCCCGTCCATCTTGTTTATATCCTATCAACCGGGAATCCCAACGATCCACATATCGGAGAGTGTTATCAGTTCAAGTGAATCCCATACTTCTTATGTGTATCATACTGACCCATGAATCCCAATAATCCATATTTCAAAAATTGCTGCCAGTTCAGGATCATACCGTCCTTTTTGTGTGTATCCTCCCGACTCGGGAATCCCAATGATCCACATATCGGAAGTGCTGCCTCCGCTGCCAGCTCTTTGATCGTGTATTTAACTGTGTTACCTTACGATTCCGTACCTCATTTGCACGTGACATATTCTAATGTCTCCAGAATTAAAATATCCTTTCAGCACAACTCCAGCAAGGCCTTTTTTTTAAACTGGTTAGACTTGATAATAAAAACTTAAGTGCGACGTCAGGAAAGTGAGATCACTGTATCAGTCCAATGACCACCGGATCTGATATCTATCCACGCCACAAAACCTGTTTGACAAGGCGTACATATGGACCATCTATTTGCAGATGGACGAGGATAAACAGAAGATTAGAAAATGTCAGAGCAGGTGGATATGCTTCCACCCGTTTACTCAGCTTTGCTATTCAATTGGATTCTAGTTATTCTGTTCCTTTCAATGGCAGGGTCTTTACCCAGCATCCCCAGCGGGTCAGAAAATGCCCAGTGTCGTTGTGTGCACACTCCTGCGAAGGGAGTATCTAGTGCCAGGCAATGGGATGTGGGGATTCCCAGGGATGGCACAAGGAACGGCTGCATGTAGTGACGATGGACTGCGGGAACTGAGACAGATGGAATGGGCATCCAGGGACACTTCACTCAGACAAGTGGCCGGGCAAGATTCCTAAAGACCCAGAGGAACCCGCGAACCACAGCTGCTTTTACAAAAACCTGTCACATTTGCTGCATTTCTCCATCGAACAAAAGCAAAAATACTGTAGATGGTACAAAATCTGAAGGAAACACAGAGACGTACTGTGGAGAGAGAAAACAGTTAATGCTCCCAATGCAGACACGGGTGAATCTACAAAGTCCACACAGACAGGGTCCAGAGATTAGAAATGAACCCAAGTCCCAAGCACTGTGAGGCAGCATTCCTGTGTCACCATGCTGGCCAATGCTGGATAATTGGGGATATATAGTTAAAAGCATAGATACTGTTCTCCGTGATCGGGATTAAGAGTCCTGAAGGTTGTGTTGCCTACATGGTGCTCGGGTTAGGGATATATCATCTGGGTTGCAGAACTTGGAGCGGGAGGGGAATGATCCAGTGGTCACGGTCCGTGTAGGTACCAACGGCTGGACAAACAAATGACAATGAGAAGAGCGACGGGTAATACAGGACTGAACTATTATAATAGAAAGCATGCAGTATAAGGAATAAGGTAACTCATCCATAAATTGGCAGGTACGACATAGTGGGCATTACAGTGACATTGCTTCAAGAGGATCAGGATTGGGAGCTGAATATTCAAGGATATTCATCCTGCCGAAAAGATAGGCAGGTGGGCAGAGAGATAGAGTTGTCTCAGTATTAAGATTGGAATCGAATCAATAATCAATAATAAGAAATGTAATAAGGTTAGATGGTGTAGAATCTGTGTCGGTAGAATTGAGGAATCAAAAAAGTGAGAAAATGTAGTTGGAATTATATACAGGGAGCTGGGGTGTAAGATACACCAGGAGCTGGAAAGATCTGCAGGAAAGTCAAAGTGACAGTGATCATGTGGGATTTTATTTTACAGATGGACTGGGAATTCAGATTGATAGTGGTTGGCAGGAAAAGGAATTTGTGGAATGTCTACGTGATGGCTTTTTGGAGCAGCCTGTGCAGGCAGACTAGATGAGGGGATGTTAAGGTGACAGTGATCATAATATGATTGAATTTAAGCTGCAGTTTCAGATGGAGAAGATAGACTCAGAAGTAACGGTATTACACCTGAATAAAGGCAATTGCACAGACATGAGTGAGGAGCTGGATAGAATTGACTGGGAGAAGGCACAGCAGGAAAGACAGTGCAACAGTAATGGCAGGAGATTTTTGCACTAATTCAGGATACAGCAGAGATTTATCCTGTGGAAAAAGAGACTTGTATAGGGAGGATGGGACAACCATAGCTGACGAGGAAAGTCAGGTATAACAAAAGAGAACTGATATAATGTGGCAAAGTGCAGTGGGAAACCTGAGGATTGGAAAACTTACAAAGACATAACAGAGGGCAAACAAAATCAAATAAGGAGGGAGATTATTAAATATGGGGGTAAGCTAGCCAGTAAGATAAAGGAAGACTGTAACAGTTTCTTTCGATATATAAAGTACAAAAGAGCGGCAAAAATGAACATTGGACTGCTGGAAAATGAGACTGGAGAGATAGTTGTGGTGAACGAGAAAATGGAAAAGGTACTGAATAATTACTTTGCATCAGTTTTCATGGTGGAAGGCACGAGTAGTACCTTAAACATTTAATGTATTGAGGAGCCAGAGCTGAGTATGATGGCCCCCACCATGGAGAACATGCTACATAAAAATGTAATGACTCGAAGGTGGTTAAATAACCTTGACCAGATGGACTACATCCCAGTATTATAAGGAACATACTGAAGATGGAGTGGAGGCAATCGTGGAGATCTTTCAGCAATCACTAGAGTAAGGAACGATCCCAGACCATCGGAAACCCACTAACGTGACACCCCTTTTGAACAAGGGAGTAAGGAAAAAGACAAAAAAAAACCCACCATGAATAGTTTAACCTCTGTCGTGGGTAAGATCCTGGAATCCATTGTGAAGGATGTGGTTTCTGAAAACTTGAAAGTGTTTGGTAAAATAGGGCAAAGTCGGCATGATTTCATCAAGGGAAGTTCATGCCTGACAAATCTATTGGAATTCTTTGAAGAGGAAATGAGCAGGCTCTACCAAGCACAGCCAATGGATGGTATCCACCTGGAATTCAAGAAGGCCTTTGACAAGATGTCACACAGGAGATTACTGAATACGATAAAGGTCCGTGGTGTTAGAGGCAAGGTGGTGACATGGATAGAAGCTTGTCTGTCTGGCAGAAAGCAGAGAGTTGGGATAAAAGTGTACTTCACAGGATGGCAGCCGGGGACAAGTGGTGACCCAGAATGCTCAGTGTTGATATCATAAATTTTTACTTGTTACATTAACAATCTAGATGAGGGAATTGAGTGCATTCTGGCTAGGTTTGCAGACGATACAAAGATAGGCACATGGACAGGTCATATTGAGGAAGCGGAGAGGCTGAATAAGGATTTAGTCAGATAAAGAGATCGTCAGATGTATTCCAACGTTGGAAAGTGTGAGGCCATGCACTTTAGCACGAAGAATAGAGGCATGGTCTATTTTCCAAATGGAGAGAAAATTCAGAAATCTGAAGTGCAAAGGGACTTGGGAGTTGTAGTGCAGGGTTCTCTCAAGGTCAGCTTGCAGGTTGAGGCAGCATTTAGGAGAGTATTTGCAATTATGATTGGGAGCATTTACTACGAGAAAAATTGAATATAAGAACTGAATGTATCGTGCTCTGGTCAGACCACATTTGGAGTATTGTGCTCATTTTTGAGCTCCATACCTCAGGAAGGATGTACTGGTCCTGGATCGTGTTCAGAAGATTTTCACGGGAATGGTCATAGGAATGAAAAGCTGATTGCATGGGGAATGTTTGAGTACTCCGGGTCCATACTTGATGAAGTTTGAAAGGATGAGTGGGAATGTGAAATAGACAGGATACTGAATGACCTGGAGAGAGTGGGTGTTGATAAGATGTTTCCATTGGATTAGAATCAGAGGGCACAGCCTTAGATGAAAGGGAACACCTTTTAGAACAGTGATAAGGAGAAAGTTATTTAACAATAGAATGTCGAATCTTTGAAATTTATTGCCACAGAAGGCTGTGGGAGCAGGTCATTGAGTATATGTGAGACGGAGATCGATAGTTTTTGATTATCCAGGAGATCAAAGATTATGGGAGAAGGTCGGAGAATGGGTTTGAGAAACCTATCAGCGATGATTGAATGACGGAGCAGACTCGATGGGCTAACTGTCCTAATTTATGCTCCAATGTCTTATAGTCTTCTGGTCTAAACCGGAAGGAAGTACCTTGCATCTCTGAGAAGATAGATTCATGTTCTTCATGAAGGTCAGAAACTGTTGGAAATAGTCAACTGTTTTAGAATGAAGGTAATGTGGCTGCTGTCAGGGTGGTGGATAATATAACATTCAGTGCAGGATCACACACCAACTGAACTATATTAATGTGGGGAGAGTTTATTCAAAACTTGGACCTCTCCATCTCTCTCAATGGGGAGTAGGGGTTGGGGTGGGTGGTCGTAACATCCGCCCAGACACTTAAAATGTTCCGAATCATGCATCCTGAGTGAAATAGCAGGCATGGAATTTATCACCTTCTCATTGACTGTTTAGAATATAAGAAGTGATTGTTCATCCCTCTCAGGATTCAATGCAATCACCTCTTATTCTCTCACAGCGCTACAGATCAACCTTCAGTCACTCCTCATGGTGCCATCATCCCAGGGATTAATCTGGTGGAACTCTTCTTCACTCTCTCTGTGGGAAGGAGATCACTTCTTGTAAAGGAAAGAAAATCTGCCCACAGTGCCCCAAAACTGCCTCAATAACACTCTCAGGTTTGATCACAATAATTCCTTTCCCTCACTTAGCTGGTTCCATTTCTTTCGTGTGACACAGGAAACCATTCATTTACAATGCACTGACACTGATGTAGAATTTAAAAACTTCCTCACATCTGTAGGTCAGCAACAATAAAGCCAGAATTAGAGGTGCCCATGGAGATGGACATCACTCTTGGAAGAGACACAAAGAGCACATCTAAAACAGTGAACGGCTAATTGTCTGAATGGAAATGAGCCGTTGGAATATGGGATGCAGGCAGAGGAAGGGAGCTACCTTCCTTTTGTTCTGCCCTCACGGGATGTGTGTAGCCATGGTCAGGCCAGCATGTTATACCGATCCTGAACTGAGTGGCTGGTTCAGCTGTTCCACAGGACAGTAAACAGTAAAACAAATTGCCGTGGGTTTGCAGTTAAACAGAGACTTGACCAGAGAAGGATGACCCTCTGCCTTCTCTAATGGGCATAAGGCAAGCTGATATCAACAGATTATTATTCTGTGGTTCTGGAATACTAGCCAATGACGTGACCCACCATACACTGTCTGCCCATCTTTCAGATTTTGTGCAGAGAACAAGTTAAACATCTCAAGTGGAATTATTTTCCAATGGACACGTGGTTAGAAGGGACTTGAAACAGATGTATATGGAATTAACAAAGGCACAAACGATGGTTTATTCAGGAATTGAACTGAGGCTGAGGAGTAGACTGGGACGTCTTAATGGTGGTACTGGACAGGACTGGTATGTGGGGAGGAGATGGAGATGTACACTTTGCAGGAGAAAATGAATCAAAGAGGTTGAGAACAGTGTGTTTCACCCTCGCGTATTGGTCAGTAATTTGTAAATAATAGTTTGCTAGTTATAATTTCTAAGGAATGGAATCTTTGATTGGAGCTGAAAAAGTTGACTTGCACCTTTCCAAAATCTACATATCATGAGCATCGATTAAGTTCAGACCATTTCACTAAACAGACAGAGTGACTTACCAGGAACACCAACTATAGCAAGGATAGGATAGTAACCAGCTTGAATAACCAGCAGTACGTCTTCAATCCGCGATGCTAATGATATCCAAGGCTGGGAAAGCCAGTACAGACCATAGGATAAACTCCTATCCATTGTTGGAACATTCCAGTCTAATGTTCGCAGATTCCCATCCCTCCTGCCCTTCTCTTTGAAGCTGCTAATCCCTGTTACTGCTGTTGCCCACGCTCCCGCTCATACTGTGGAATACAACACTGAAAGCATTCCCTTATTGATAGAAGAGAGGAACCCTCTGGGGACGCATACGATCCATGGAGCCTGACGTCATTACAATCACTGAACAAATAGCTCCAGTTAACCCCTTTGAATTCAATGCTACTTTATTAAAATTCAAAATAACGTTGAACATTTATGCATTCTGGGTGGGATATGCGAGTGTGACTGAAGGAAGGAATGTTGAAGATGGCAGATTGATTGTGTGTAATCATTCAGTCAGCCTTGGATATGGAAGTAATGCCAGAAGTTTAACGGAACATAAACATGCTTCACTGTTCATAAATACAGAAATAAATCCCATAACTACTGATCAATCATTGCAAAATCAGTAAAACAACGATCATCCATGATGTGAGAGCAAAATGTGCCAAACAAAACGTGGGTTACAACAAACAAACAGCATGGATACGTGAACAGAGAATTACACATGACAAACACAGTTCAGATTGTTATTCCAGGATCAGAGAGGGCAGGTGTGGGTCATGGTGTTGATGTTATCGATGTTAAGGAACGGTCATGAAGTGTCATTGAATGGACTCAATTACTTTGTGATTATAATATTGGGGAAAGGACAGAAGACGGGGGACATGGCTATTTAGATTGGGTGGAGGGACAGTGATGTTTCCCATTTACCAGAATTGGAATGTTACTCTTTATAACTCATATGTAGAACAGATTCAAGAGTACACCTACAATGAGGAATTAGCAGAGACAATATTAATGAAATGCGTTTATGCAATATCAAATACAGGAACAAAATGATTTTCTGCACCCACCAATATATGCAAAGTACAAAGAGATAAAGTTGTTAAAATACACTCCTGATATTGAACTATATAAATTGAAACGTGAATTACATAACTAGGAAAGTGGTATGCAAACATTATCAAACATTATTTGACTGACAACTAAGATCGTGATTTCACCTCTGTCAGTGAGTCCCCTCACTGAGATTCTCTGGCCCGGTCTCTCATACAGTATCGGTGTGGGCGGGAGAGGGGGGGTTCATGGAGGCGGGGTGGTGGTTAACATTTCCTGCTGCTCTTGGCACAGTCTATTTAAAAACTCTGCTTTCTCCATGGAATCAATCTATTGGCCTCACGGATTCTGTTTAGCTGTCAGTTACCCAGCTCTGTGATATTGTTGGAAGTAAATAATCTGGAATGACAGCCAGTATCAGGACAGTGCTCACAGTGTATGGCGCCCTGACAAAGGGTTTGCCATCCAGAGGAATTTCTAAATAAAGCTTCTAACTTCTGTCTGTACATATTTATCTACCGTAATGCAGTCTTCTGATCTACCTAACTTCCCCCCTCATCTAACATCTCTTCCTCTCACACTCAATCAGTCACTCCCATTTCTGTACTCTCTCAGTTGATCTCCCTTCACGTGCTCTCTTTATTTCTCTCTGTTTATTTCTCTCTCACACAATCTCTCTTCACACCCTCTCTCGATCTCCAATTGTGCAGTTGGAGAGCTTCTGACTCCACGATGGGCTGAATAGCCTCCATCCATGCCATAATAATTGAGGTTCTCTGACCCACAATAAATACTTCCTGGACAGACATGCTGGTCCAGTGACAGGTCCAGTGCACAATCACACATTATCATTTCCTGCTTTTCTCTGGTGTGCAGCTGCCTTGAAATGTCTGTTCAAACAAAACAGACTGAATGAAATTCAAGCAGTCGAGAAGGCATTCATGAGTGTATATTTCAATCAGGATTTTATGAAGGATGAGATTCAAGAATAACATAAGCAATGAATGAAAAACAGGTAACATAAGAAATGGCAGCTGAGTACAACATGTGGTTCCAAGTAGGTCTCATGGTATTACCAATAGATTATCAATGCAGAAAAATCAGCTGCTTTTCTGTGGACCCAGTTTGAATCCCGCCACTGCCGATGGTGGAAATTCAATTCAATCATGTAAAAATATCCCTGTAATTAAGAATCTATTGATGAGAATGAAATCATAGCCGATTGTCAGGAAAATCCACCTGGTTCACTAATATCCTGCATTGAAGGAATCCTTACCTTCTCTGACTAACGTGCAACTCCAGACCCAAAGCAATGTCCTTGACTCCCTAATGCGTCATTCTGTTGTTTCAATCACTACAAAATTTCAAACAAATGAAACCGGATGGACCACTGGGCATCGAAATGGGCACCGGAAAGGTCAACTTTTGAAAAATCACTGTACAACCTGCAAAGTCTTCCTGACTGACATCTGAAGTCTAGTGCCAACATTGGAACAACTGCCTTACAGACTAGTCAAGAAACATAGCCATACTCAAGGAATCATACCTTACAGAAATAGCAGAAATTAAACATGGACAAAGGAGTCTCTTACTGATTACAACGTAACGTTGTTCCTCAGCTGAATCAGTCCTCCTCCATGCTAAAAAACACGTGGAGAAAGCATTGACTGTGGCAAGGGCACAAAGTGTATTCTGGCTGGGGGACTTCAAAGTTGACCATCAAGAGTGGTTTTGGCAGCGGTACGACTGATCATGCTGGTCGGCTCCTAAGGACATAGCTTCTAGATTGGGTCTGCAGAAGACGGTGAGGGAATGAACAAGAGGGTAAGAAACATACCTGACCTCATCCTTACCAATCTACCAACTGCAGATGTATGTGTCCATGACAATGTCGGTAAAAGTGACCACGACACTGTCCTTGTGGAGACAAAGTCTATTGTCTCCATAAAGTTTATTGTGTTGTATGGCATTATCACCATGATAAATGGCACAGACGTTTAGCAGATCTAGCAGCTCAAGACTGACCGTTCATAAGACATTGTGGACCATCAATAGCAGCAGAACTATACTCCAGCACAATGTGTAATGTCATGGCCCAGCATGTCCCCCACTAAATCATTACCATCAAACCAGAGGATTAAACCTGGTTCAATGGAGAATGCAGGAGGGTATGCCAGGAGCAGAACCAGGAATATCTAAAGATAAAATGTTCATCAGCTGAAGCTTCCAAACAGAAATACTTGCGTGCCAGAGAGCATAAGCAGCAAGGGACAGACAGAGCTTAGTGATCCCAGAACCAACGCATCAGAAATAAGCTCTGCAGTCCTGCTAATCCGATCGTGAAGGACGATTAAACAACTCACCAGAGTAGGGGTCCCCACAAATATCCCATCCTCAGTGATGGAATAGCCCAGCACATCCGTGCAAAACATAAGGCTGAAGGTTTCGTTGCAATCTTCAGTCAAAAGTTTTGAGTGGATGATCCATTTCGGCTTCCTCCGGTGGTCCCCATCATTACAGATTGCAGTCTTCAGCAAATTCGATTGACTGATACCAAGAAATGGTTGAAGGCACTGCAACGGCTGTGGGCCCTCATAACATGTCGGCAATTGTCCTGAAGACTTGTACTCCAGAAAATCCCGTTGCCCTAGCCAAGCTGTTCCAGTATGTTTACAAACCGACAATGTGGAAAAACTGCTAAAGTATGTTCTGTACATAAAACGCAGGACAAATTCGACCCGTCCAAATACCGCCTTATCAGTTTACTCTCCATCATCAGTAAAATGATGGAAGGTGTCATCAAAAGTGCTATCAAAAGGGGGCGCGGAAGTGGGTATTCATTGACCTGAAACTTAACTGGACTCGCCACATCAATGTAACAGCAGATCAGAGACTAGGAATACTGCACGAGTGAGTCACCTCCTGACTACCCAAAACCTGTCCATCATCTACAAGGCACAAGTCAGGAATGAGATGGAATGACCTCAGTTGCCTGAATGAGTGCAGGCCCAACAACACTAAAGAAGCTTGACACAATCCAGGACAAAACGGCCCATTTGATTTGCACCACATCCACAAGCATTCACTGCCTTCACCATGGTCCCTCAGGAGCAGCAGTGTGCACTATCTACAAGAGATAATGGAGAAATTCGCCAAAGATCCCCAGACAGCTCCTTCCAATCTCACAAACACTTCCATCTGGAATGACAAGGGCAGTAGACTTTTGGGAACACTACCACCTTCAAATTCTCCTCCAAGCGAGTCAACATCCTGATTTGGAAATACATTGCCATTCCTTCACTGTTGCTGCGTGAAAACCCTGGAATTGCCTCCTTAGTCACTAGTGGGTCACCACACAGCAGGTAGGTTGCAGCAGTTGGAGAAGGCAGCTCAGCACCACCTTCTCAAGGGCAACTGGGGACGGGCAAGAAATGCTGGGCACATCCAGCGATGCCCACATCCAAAACAAACATTTTTAAAAATAGTTCCAAGTTGAGAATCTCGATGGGACAGGTTATCTGATTTGAACATGAACAGGAAAGCAGTGTTTCTCGTGTTGAACATTTTAGACTTTTCTGTTATTAAAGGGTGTTCAGAATTCGATGACATATTGTTGCTGAATGCTGTGATAAATTGCATCTGTTCTGTTTAAATCAACAATACTGGCGTAACAGGATCAAACCTTCGAAAATACCAGACAGAAAATGACAATCATCGTGGAGAGAATGTACTCCCGCTAGATGAGACTCACTGAGAGCAGCTCATATTCAAAATATTAATGGAATACTGGCTGACACTAAATCCTCCCACTGTCGATATCACAGGGGTTGCCATTGACCAGAACATGAAGTCAAATTAACATACAAATACAAGGGTTACAAGAGCAGGTCAGAGACTTACAAGTCTATACTGAATAATAGATCCTATGACAAAAACGACATGAGATATAGCAATAGATTCAGCCCATTCCTTCACTCTGATACTGTGCCATTTTGTCATTGTCTCTATGAAAAGTGGAAATATCTTCTACATACTGACTGTATCAATCTTTGCAGTAATCCATTAGTTTCAATCAGACCCCCCCCCTCCACAAAGCCCCACAATTCTTCTAAATTCAATCGAGTACACACACTGCTGCTCATATGACAAGCCGTCATCCCCCAGATGGATCACCTCCAACACCAGCAGATCTTTCTCCAGAGATAGTGTCCAAATCAGCTCACAATTGGCCGAATGCTGTTTGTCCATAGCCCATTACATTCTCAGCAGTACGTCTCCCGTCTTGCATTCTTGCTCTCTTGAAATGAATGCGAACATTGCTTTTGCTTTCCTAACTGCCAACTGGACATGCACGTTAACCATAAGAGGGGACGAGTGCTTCAAAATCCTTTGGGGCTTTAGATTCAGTGGATCCTATTAGAACATAGTGTCTTCTCTATTCCACCTACCAAAGTGCACATTCTTACACGTTCCCATACTGTGTTCCATCAGCCACGTGTTTTCCCACAGTCCGAAACTGTTCAAGTCTTTCTGCAGCTTCCCCACTTCCTCAGTATCATCTGCAACGTTACAAAACTCCCTTCCAGTGCTTTGTTCAGTTTGTTCAAATATAATACATTTCCTGGCTCCCGAAGGACCGTCCACCATCTACAAGACACAACAGTCTCGGTGCTTGACTCCATTCAGGTTGAAGCAGTGGCTTGAATTGAATTACACCTGTAAAGTCTTCACTCCCTGCACCACTGACTCTCAGTAGAAGCACACCCTACCCCCTTTTGTTGTGAGTTTACTTCATTATGGCACAGAATCCCAGTCGATTGATGTCACTCCGCCTCAACACTAACTGAGTGGTGCTCACACCAGCCATGTCACTGTGCACTGATGACGATGGAAGGAGGTCGACGAGGGGATGTCTATGAAGAATAACTGTGTGACTGCCTGGCTGAAGCCTGCCCCGACAGCCTCGGATGTACCTGTGTCCGCTGTCACCGCTGCAGGCATGATAAGTCTTCCTGCAGGTCAAATCAAGGAAAGTGAAGGACCTGGATAGTGTTCCAGGCTGAGCACTCAGATCCTGTGAGGACAAACTGGCAGAGGCATTCACATACAATTTCAGCCTTTCCCTCCCACAAGCTGAAGTCCCAACCTGCTTCACTTAGACCAACATCAACCTTGTAAGTGAGAAAGCTCATGCTTTAATGATTTAATGATTACCTCACAGTGGCTGTAACCTCAATAAACTGGAGTGATTTGAAAGGATGGTTATGGACCACATCACTTCCAATCACCCAGCCTGACTTGATCACCTAAAATATGTCTACAGATGTAACGGGCGCTGCACTCATCCCTCAGACATCTGAACAACAAAGACAACTACACCAGACTCCTGCTCATTGACGACAGCACCACGTTAAACATCATTATCCCCTCCAGACTAGGGTCTGGCTAGGGTTTTGTCAATAGCCAACCTACTGGACATACAAAACAGAACACAGGAGGCCAAACCTATCAACAAGGACGGCATACTTAAACTACTGGACCTGTGCCTCACCACACACTTTACATTCAACAATCAGATATACGAACAAATCAACGGAACACCCATGGGATCACCAATCTCGGGACTCACAGCAGAGGCAGTTATGCAAAGGTTAGAACATACAGCCCTACCACAAATCCAACCCAAACTCTGGATCAGATATGTCGATGACACCTTTGTAATCATCAAAAACACAGAAATAGAAAAAACACACCAAATCATCAACGCCACACTCACAGGAATCCGATTCACGAGAGAAGAGGAAAAGGATAACCAACTCCCATTCCTAGACGTGTTAGTAGAGAGAACACCCAACGGAGAATTCACCACAAGGGTACACAGGAAACCAACACACACAGACCAAGTCCTAAACTATGAAAGTAACCACCCCAACACACACAAACGAAGCTGCATCAGGACACTATTCAAAAGAGCCACAACACACTGCAGTACACCAGAACTGCGAAAAGAGGAAGAGGAACACTTATACAAGGTATTCGCCAAAAACGGATACCCACGCAACTTTATCACCAGATGCCTAAGAGATAGACCACGTAACGAGGAAATGCCACAACCAAAAGGACTAGCCACAGTACCATACGTCAGGAGCGTCTCAGAACTGACAGCCAGACTACTGCGACCCTTAGGACTCATAACGGCACACAAGCCAACATCCACGCTCAGACAACAACTTACTAGAACAAAGGACCCAATACCCTGCACGAGCCAAACCAACGTAGTTTACAAAATACCATGCAAGGACTGCACAAAACACTATATAGGACAAACAGGAAGACAGCTAACAATTCCGCATCCATGAACATCAGCTAGCCACAAAACGACACGACCAGCTATCCCTAGCAGCCATACACTCAGACAACCAGCAACATGAATTCGACTGGGAAAACTCTACTGCCATAGGGCAAGCCAGACAGAGAACAGCCAGAGAATTCCTAGAAGCATGGCATTCATCCACAAACTCCATCAACAGACACATCGACCTGAAGCCCATATACAAACCACTACAACGGACAGCTGAAACTGACACCCGGAAGCGGCAAGAACAAACCACTATAAATACCGGAAGAAACACCAAAGCAGCGCTTCACAGGAGGCTCCAACAAACGCACCGATGATGTTCCCTAGCCAGGGGACGAAACGTTTGCAGCAAAAACTTCCAGCTCGGCGAACAGAACCACAACAGCGATGACGTTAGTCGCGGCTCCACCCTCAGAAACTGGATCCATTGATTTCTGACCCACAAAACACAATTCGTGAAGATTGGAATCTGCACCTCCGCCACAATAACACTCAACACTGGAGCTCCAGGAGGATGTGTCCTCAGCCCCCCATTGTACTAGCTGTACACTCACGGCAGTGTCCTCAGCCCCCTATTGTACTCCCTGTACACACACGGCTGTGTCCTCAGCTTCCTACTGTACTCCCTGTACACACACGGCTGTGTCATCAGCCCCCTGCTGCACTCGATGTACAAACACGGCTGTGTCCCTCAAACACCTACTGTACTCCCTGTACACACACGGCTGTGTCCCTCAGCCCCCTACTGTACTCCCTGCTCACACACAGTTGTGTCTGCAGTCCCCTACTGTACTCCCTGTACACACCGGCTGTGTCATCAGCCCCCTGCTGTACTCCGTGTAGAAACACGGCTGTGTACTCTCTGTACAAACACGGCTGTGTCCTCAGTCCCCTACTGTTCTCCCTGTACACACACAGCTGTGTCCTTAGCCCCTACTGTACTTCCTGTACACACACAGCTGTGTCCTTAGCCCCTTACTGTACTCCCTGTACACACACGATTGTGTCCTCAGCATCCTACTGTTCTCCCTGTACACACACGGCTGTGTCCCTCAGCCCCCTACTGTACTCCCTGTACACACATGGCTGTGTCTGCAATCCCCTACTGTACTTCCTGTGCACACACGGCTGTGTCCTCAGTATCCTACTGTACTCTGTATACACACAAGGCTGTGTCCTCAGCCCCCTGCTGTACTCCGTGTACAAACACGGCTGTGTCCTGAGACCCCTACTGTACTCCCTGTACACTCACGGCTGTGTCATCAGTCCCCTACTGTACTCCCTGTACACACTAGGCTGTGTCCTCAGACCCCTACTGTACTCCCTGTACATACACGTCTGTGTCCCTCAGCCCCCTACTGTACTCCCTGTACACACACGGTGTGCCCTCAGCCCCCTACTGTACTCCGGTATACTCGTGGCTCTGTTGCCAAATTCCAAACAATGCCAACTGTAAGTTTGCTGATGACATCACCAAAGCAGGAGAGATATCAAACAGCGATAAGTCTGAATACAGAAAGAAGGTAATGGGTTTGATGGCATGCTGGAATGATAATAACCTCCCTCTCAAATTCGGCAAACGTAAAGAACTGATCATTGACTTCAGAATGAAAGGAGGGGAACAAGCCACTATCTACATCAACGGTCGAGACAGTGCAGAGCGTCAAGTCCCTCGGAGTGATGGTAACTGGCAACCTACCTTGGACTTCTCACATAGGTGTGACAGACAAGATGGTTCAAAAACGCCTCTCCTTCCTCACGTGACTCAGGATATTTAGCATACACTACTTCTACAGATGCACTATTGTGAACGTACTGTCCCGCTGCATAATGGCCTGGTATGGCAACACTCTGCCCAGCTCCATCAGAAACTACAGAAGATTGTGTTCACAGCCCAGATGATGACAGACTGCAATCTCCCAACCATTTACTCTAATTACATGGCTCGTTGCCGAAGAAAAGTTGCCAACATCTATTTAAGATTACAGAGGGAAGGAACAGAGGAAATAGCTGGGGTCTTAACCAATATCTTTGTAACGTCCTTGAACACAAATGAGGTCCCGGAGAACTGGAAAGGTTCTAATCCCCTTGTTTAAGAAGGGCAGCATGAATAATCCAGTTAATTATAGACAGGTGAGCCTCACATCTGGGGTAGGGAAGCTGCGAGAGAAGATACTGAGGGATAGGATCTATTCTCATTTGGATGAAAATGGTCTTATCATGGTTTAGTGCAGGGAAGGTCAAGTTTACCAACTTAATAGAATTATTTGAGGAAATAACAAAGTTGATTGATGAGGGAGTGGATAAAGATATCATGTACATGGATTTCAGGAAGACGTTTGATAAGATTTTCCATGGTCAGGTTATGGAGAAAGTGAAGTCACAAGGTGTCCAGGTGTGCTAGCTACATGGATAAAGAACTGGCTTGGCAACAGGGGATAGTGCATAGTAGAGGAAGAGAGTTTCTCTCAAAATGGATAACTGTGACCAGTGATGCTCCACTTGAGATGTTTCCGGAAAGATACATGAATGGACCGGGAGTATAGGGATACATACCATTAGAAAATAGGAGACAGGTTGCGATGGAGCATTTGGATCGGCGCAGGTTTAGGCAGCCGAATGGCCTGTTCCTGTACTGGAATGTTCTTTGTTCTAACATTACCAAAGACCCATCGTATGCCTGTAAAGATCTCCACAATCTCTTCCATCAGGCTAAAAGATACAGACACTTGAACACAAAGAGCAGCAAGTTCAGGAACAGCTTCTTCCTAGCTGTTATTAGACTGACGATTTAACTCTCTAATCTCAGATAATGCTGATTTTGTTCATATTGACCTCGCCTAGCGCACGTCCTGTGCAGCGTAACCTATCTGCCTCTCAGAAATGTTTTACAGCCATCGTTCAGTACATCAATGCTTACCATGATTTTCCTTGACATCTTGGCACAGGATAAAATAAATCCTCATCTCCCTACCCCCAGCTCCCTCCAGTGCTCACGCCCAGGTCTCTCCAGTCCTCACCCCCAGCTCCTCCCATTCCCCCCAGCTCCCCTTGAACCTATCGTCAGCTCCCTGTGAAATTGTCTCTCACTGTTTCTGTCACACTGCCTATTTCGCTGAGTTTTCCTTTTCCCTTTCTTTTGCTGAACCTATTATCGTCCCTTCTCCCTGCACATGTGACTGTTCGTTTACTTGTTTTGTTTCCTTTCTCTCCTTGACCGACTGTCCATCTGTTTCCCTCGCTGTGTTCTCTCTGTCCTTCCCTTTGTTTCTTTCTCTTTCTGCTTCGTTGTGATGGTGATGGCTTCTCTACTCGTTTGAAGCAGGTGATGGCTCATTGGCTCGTTGTTGGCAATACAATACACTTAACAGGGTTTTGGTATAGAGGACATAATTTAAAATTATCAGTTAAATTTCAATTGTTGTGAAAACAGCAACCAGAACGTGAGTATCCAGTTAACAGCCAATTGTTACATCTCTTGCTCTGTATACTGGAACATCTCCCAGTGCTCTGCATACTGGCAACACAAAGCATTCAATTCGGGTGCATAATGACTTGACATGGTAACTGCTCTGCCTAGGACCATAATAAACTACAGACGGTTGTGTGCACAGTCCAGACCATCACGAAGACAACGTTCCATCTATTTGTACTTGTCATTGTCACAGAAAGGCTGGCAACATCAAAGATCTCGCTCCCAAACTGGTAATGATCTCCTACAACCTCTTCCAACAGGGAGGAGACACAGAGGCTTGAAAACATGGACCAGAATGCTCAGGAATACTTCCTTCCCTACCATTATTAGACTGACAAATTGACATTTCTAACTTTTTAAATAATATTAATCTTGCTAATGTCGATCTTACTTTGCACACCTCCTGTGAAGCTGTAAGCTTGTATGTCTCACGCTGTCCAAGGATCATGTGATCTCTGTTTTCTTGTTTAGGGTCATGTGCCTGCACTACAATAAAAACAAACCTTTCCATTGTACATTTGATTAAAATAAATGAAACCAAATCAGATCAAATACGTGGACTGCAGGGGCTCAAGGTCTTCTCAAGGGCAACTGGAAAAATGAACTAATGCTGCCCCAGTCAGCGATATCCATATCTAATTCATGATTATAAGAAGATGGCCATACTTAGGGAGGACAGACAGCGGGAAACAAATCGCTTTAAACATGATCTTAGATATATACAATGTTTCCATCACTATTTGTATATAGAGTGTTCATATGACACCGTTCGCAAGCTCATATGGTGTAAAGTGCAGTCGTATAAGTTATATGGGAAAAAATTGGTTTTCTTCTTAAAAATGAAAATCCTGTTCGGATTTCTTTTGTTAGCGAAACAATGTCCTAATGTAAGTCATTCGGAAAGGGAAGTGCCGAAAAGTGAACTTTTGAAAAGCGAGGGATACCTATATTTACAAGGGCATGATATTCAAGAAGATGGTAAAGACAAAAAATAAATCAGGTGAATCTCACATTTTATTTCCAGCCCAGCTGATCATCATTCTCTTTGTTGGCTCGTTTCCTTCTTTATCTCTCTTTCTCTATTGATTCCTCCCCGACCCCCCCCCCCCCCCCCACCTTCAAAGCAGACTTCCCTGTCAACGGTATTAAACACATTCCTTTCCAGCTGTTTTCAGTTCAGGAAAGTTTCCCAGTTTTCTGTTCGTTTCTTTGCATTTCTTTCTATAATTTCTGATTTTCAGCATCTTCCTTGATTTGATGTCACCTTCAATTTTGTTATTTCGTGGGGTGTTGGCATATCTGTCAAGGGCAGCATTTGGTGAACATCACTAACTGCCCTGATTATGAGGCCATTCCACAAGCCAATATAAAGTTAAGCATATTGCCATGTGTCTCAAGTCACAATTAAACCAGACTAGGTAATAACATTGGATTTCTTTCCCGAAGGTGATAAGTGAAAGATGAAGAAAAATGTTGCTTTTATGTTTGTTTTTGTAAAATTCACTTTTATTCCAATTCTTATCATTTTTATTTAAGTTCTGTCATCAGCTGTAGTGTACGTGAAACAAATCATTTGAAACATTATCTTCCGTTTAATAAGCTTTGATTCTGAACTACATCCTGCGCCATTCCTACATTCATACATTGTTCTAATCATGACATAACGTCCGACACAAGAACAATTTTGTGATTGAAATATTTGTAATTGGAAAAGTGGTCAGAGGAGAGCGTGAAACATTAGGTGTGAATTTTACCAACATTCATCCAATGGTTTGTTCAGCAACAATACTCACACAGAGATGAAGATGGGGATATTAGGAGCTGGGAGAGGACAGGTTTGGTGACAGAGAGAACACGAAACACAAATCAGTTCAGGGCAAAAAGGGATCTCGAGTTGTGCATGTTTTGTTCGCAGATATTTGTGAGGGAGTGGTCTGCAATTCATGGGTAATGAATGGAGACTGCAATTGAAACTGAAGGCAATAGTTACCTTCTCTGATAAATATAGCCAACAGAAATTGCAACGAAGTTCAAGCTTGTTTGTGGGATTAATGAATGGACAGAGGTAGAGAACACACAACAATAGCGATAATAGCTTCGTAGCACACCTTCCACCCCGCCCAAAATAATCATCAGCACTGCTGATAGCCGATATGGTAGAAATCCCAAGAGGGGAAATCTTGAAAAGACTCAAGGAAACCTCCTCTCCATTGTTGTAATGTTCCAGTCCGCTATTCTCAGATTCAGATCTATGCAGCTGTTGATCTCTGTTACTGTTGGAGCTGATGCATCTGTTACTACAGTGGGATAGTGCACTGAATGACGCCTCTTACTAATAGGAGAAAGAAACCCTCCAGTGACACAGTTGCATTGCATGGAGATTGACATCAATCACAGTCAGAGCAAACAGTCCCAGCTTTCAATACAGCACATTCAGTTCAAAATATTATGGACTGGACTACATGTTGACATTGCTGGCTATTGGTCACATCTCCCATCACCAATTGCTCTAGTGAAGTCAGTTGTGAGGGAGAATAAGAATATTTTCTTTTCGTACGCTACATGATTCTGCTCTGTTGTCCGTTTACTATGCTGTAACCATCTCTCCAAAATTCCTTTCCACGCCCCCCACCCTAAAAAAGAATCACAATCAGGGTGTTATTACTATGCTGATCGATCCTCCACGGGAACAAACACCAGCGAACAGATTGTCATTGGGCACAGTCACCCTGAACATAGACAGGAAGTTGGACTTCTCTGAATGTTCCTCTCACTGCTCTAATAAGGCAACTTTGGAACTTCATAGGGAATATGCTTCAGTAATTTATTTATATAAATTGATAGACTTCTAAATACAGTTTAATTTGCTGTAAGCCATATTTTTTACGCATTTTGGCCTCAGTCCAAAACTAAAAGTGATAATTACAACGAACATATTCATTAAGACTTATGAATTAATGAGTCAGATTCGAATGAACATGATATTGACTGGGAGATAAGGCAGAATGGGAGCAGTGGCTGTGGAGACTGCATGGGAGTACAATGATAGTCCCCAGTCATCATCCCTCTTTCTGACAGACAGAATTAAATCTAATGAATAACAAGGAAACAGCCAACATTTGGGAGATGCAATGCTGAATGACAATGTAAACTAAAAGGATAATATTAAATATGATAAAGTGAACTATATTCTATATACACATTACGTTTAATCATTGGAATACAGATTGACTAAGGTCACTGGACCTGAAACATTAACTTTGATTTCTCTTCCCAGATACTGCGAGACCTGCTGAGCTTGTCCTCTAAGTTCTGTTTATCTTTTTTGTTTGAGATTATTCATATTGGTCATATCTGCCAGGATACTTACAATTAAAAGCAGACAGTAATAACAAGATGTGAAGGGCAATGGGGACAATACAGGAGACTAACAGTAGAGATACAGTCATTCCAAGCTGGAAGAGACAATGGGCTGAATTTCTCCCACTTTTATTTAAATAATTCTGTGATATTTAATCAAAGCCTTTGGCGAGGGGTAGACAAGCCGGTTCAACGAACTAACAGAGTGCTCCACCATCAATAATCTATTCCTATTATCTCATGAAATTTCAGCTGCCTCTAAAATGTCTTTTCAAACAAAGTGGAGTTCCTGAGATTTACAGGATAATCAGAAAAATATTCTTTTTTCCTTTGAATCTTAAAGAAGAAACACATTTCGGCCGTAACACAGGTGTCACAGACACACCAACTATAATAGGAACAGCAAAGGACTACATTGTCCATATGTAACCAAATTCAGCATGCAGCCCTGTCATGAAACATGAAATATAGTGATACGGAAACATGAAATACTAACAGAAAATGATGGTAGAAGCGCAACAGATGAGGAAGTATCTGCAGAGAGAAACAGAGTTAACATATCGAATATGATGTGACACTGTTTTGAAAAAGTCATATTGAAATCAAAGTTAATTCTGTGTACCTCTGCTCAGAGGGTGTCAGACCTGCTGAGTTTCCCTCTCTCGATTACTTTTTCTTTCTGAACTGTGACAAATTGACTGATCTGAACGATATAAGCAAAACTCCAACTTAGTTGAATCTCGAATATTTTTTATTAGACATTAAATGAGAAATAACAAAGTTCCTATGGTTGGTAGAGCTCTAAATATCCATGATGAGTTGCATTGAATTACAAAAATCATTGTGAGACATTGTTGAAACAAAAACCGAAGTTGCTACAAAACGTCTGCAGCATCTGTGCAGAGAATCAGAATTAACGTTTCTAGTTCAGTGCCCTCCATCAGAACTGATGGTAGCACTGAAAAATGTTGATTAATATACAGCAGAGGCTGAATAGCTACTAATAGCTATTAATATCTAACAATAGGGAGTGAGTAATGGAAGGCCCCGTGAGAACTAGCCTGGTGTATGGGTATGGGGCATTGAGGAGTTCAGTCCCTGAAATTATTGAACATTATTTTGAGTCTGAATGGCTGCAGGGTCCACCCGCGGAAAATGAGGTGTTGTTCTTCCAGCTTGCGTTGAAATATCCTGGAACACTGCAGCAAGCCTGACGCAGAGATACTGGCCAGGGAACAGGATGGGGTATTAAACTGGAAGGCAACTGGAAACTCAGGGTCTTTTGCATAGATACAACTTGTATATTCTGTGAAGTAGTCACCCAGTCCACCTTTAGCTTCCCCAATGTAGAGCAGACTACAATGTGAGCAGCGAATGTAATTGACCGATTGTGGGAAATGTTGGTAGGATGCTGCTTCACCTGGAAGGTTTGTTTGGCATCTGGTTGGTGACGAGGGAGGAGGAAATGGGAAAGTGTGACACCTCCGGCAGCGGAAAGTGAAGTGTACCTGTGGTGGGGGCAGGGGAAGATGATGGGGGCGGAGGAAATGGTGGGGGAGGGGGGAAGGTGTGGGCAGTGACTAACGAGAGGACCAGGTGTCCTGGAGGAAATGGTCACTTCAGAAGGCGGAAAAGGGAGAGGAGGCAAATATGTGTCTGGTGTGGCATCACGCTGGAGGTGGGAAAAATGCAGACTGATGATCTTGTGCATGTGAATGCTGTGGGATGGTTGGTAAGGACAAGGGAATTCGAACGCTGTTGCAGCAAGGAAGAAAGAGGCTGAGGGTAGAAGCGCAGGAGGTGTCTCAGAACTGGTTGTGGGCCCTATCAAAAACAGTGCTGGGGAGTTCTCATTTGAGAAGCAGGTGGACATTTCAGTGGCCATATTTTTTGAAGTTGACATCATCAGAAGCAATGCGGTGGAGACGGAGAACTGGGAGAATGGAATGGAGTCTTTGCAGGAAACAGGGTGTGAGGATGTATAAGTAAGTAAAAAAGAGGTGTGCAGATGCTGGAGATCAGAGCTGGAAATGTGTTGCTGGTTTAAAGCACAGCAGTTAGGTAGCATCGAGGAACAGGAAATTCGACGTTTCGGGCCAAATCCCATCATCAGGAATGTTCCTGATGAAGGCTCTGGCCCGAAACGTCGAATTTCCTGTTTCCTTCGATGCTGCCTAACCCTGCTGTGCTTTAACCAGCAACACATTTTCAGCTGTGAGGATGTATACTCCAGGTAGCTGGTGGGAGTCGGTGAGTTAATACTGGATATCAGTGACCAGTCTATCCCCAGAAATAGAAGCAGAGATGTCGAGGAAAGGAAGGGAGGAGTCAGAGGTAGACCAGGTGAAAGTGAGGGAGGGGTGGCAAATTGGAAACAACGTACTTTTCCAATTCTGGACAAGAGAGAGAGCAGCAGCGATAATAATATCTACGTATCGGAGAAAGAGTTGTGGATGGGGACTGAATAGAACTGGAACAAGGAATGGTCTACGTACCCCATGAGCAGGAACAGGTATAATTTGGGCCCACGTGTGCATCCATGCACCCCCTCTGTATGGCAGGAGAAGGCTGAAGTAATGGGACTGCATGGGCAGTTCTGTTTGTGGATTTTCAGGAGGAGATAAAAGCGAACTCTGCTATCAGAGAACCATCAGCTTCGGGACTGTTAAGTGGGGGTGAGTGTGGGGTGGGGCGGTGGAGTGGCGAGTGGTGGGAATCTCCAGAGATGAATGTGCCAGACTTAGTTAATAAAATAGCCTGATGTGCCATGGCAGGGTTATGGACCAGCAAGTGATATGTAGAGGTTTCTGAGAGCAGCACTCAGCCTCTGAAAGGTAGAGTAAGTACACCAGACTTCAGCAGCACCACCCTTTT